>NC_046295.1:300000-600000 GCF_004115265.2 Rhinolophus ferrumequinum | reverse complement strand
AGTGTAAGAAGTATGTCAGCCTTCTTTACTGTTACAAATTTCAGTAATGAGCTCAAGGCTCACTCAATAAAAACTTGCCTGACTTAATCACTGGTACATATAAGTCACCATGGAATTTACATCCTATTGGGGGAAAACAGATAGAAACCACTATTCATAATACAAAGCAGGGTGACCTCAGTGCTAGCCAAGCAGCAGAACCAGAGCATTATGGGGAACCTGTGGAAAAGAAGGTACTTAAGACAGGGCCTGAAGAAAGGAGCAGGCTATCAGAACACAGGGACTTGAGTTTTTAAAACAAGTACGTTTGCTTTTAATGTTGTAAATTTACCCCATTGTGGCAAGACGGTTATGTACACTTGTGCTGGTGAGCGGCAACACTCAAACTCGGCACTCTGGCAGGACAACTCAGGGAAAGACGAGTATCGTATTTTAAAATACTATTATTTATGCACAATTAATCTCAACAGTGGTATGATTATGCATGACGTTCGCCTTTACATTTTCTAGCAATTTCTGAATTTTCTTTTTTGCTCTATATTGTGTGTGTGGGGGGGGAGTAGTTTTAATTATGTTCTTTTTAAGGTCAGTCTCATCTGGGCAAAATGAGGAAAGAACATAATTCCAAAACAATATCCTTGCAAATATACAAAAAAGTCAGTAATTTCCAGAATACTATTCTTATAAAAATTTCATAAATCCATGAGAACAGTTCGAAAACTTCATTCACATATCTGGCAGAATTAAAATTAAATTTCTCTTTAAAAATTGAAATACAGCATAATAAACGAAGTTAACATTAATTTTTTCCTACTCCTGGATGCTAAAAGATTCTAATGGAAACGAAAAAGATGATATCACCCACCAGTAATGAGGAAAAGATGAAGCTGTGGACAACACACTGTGTTTTGATTTATTAAACCTCAATCGAGCTTCATCCCCCAAGAGTGATGGGTTACACTGGTTGCCAAAGTCGTCGTTTTCACTAAATACCTTTGTAAATATTGTGGTTACTCTGGTTTATAGCCATCTCTTTCAGACAGTGTATCAGTGGAAAAGAATCCCCATTCGTAACAAATGTTAAAACTACCATATGTGGAATCTTTTCATAAACCTCACGCTAATCATGGGTTTCAGGGTCTGCAGAAGGAAAATGACAGGAAAAGACCAGTTCTGGTAGTTGTGGCTGCGGTGGCTCTCTCCAACACGGGAACACCACATCCAGAATGCAAGAGAAAAACACCTGAGCAGTCCATAGTGGTCCCCCTTTAAAGACTAAGAACCTAATCCCAGAGGAGGGTGTGACTCACCCGGTCCTCACTGGGAGGCAGGTGGCAGAGATGACTTCCAGCCTGGACAGCTTTGCAGTGACTCCCTGCATCTGCCCTCCAAGCACCCGGGCTATCTGGTTTTCATCTCGAAGACATCTGACTCAGGCTTTATGGGTGTGTGGAGCCATAATGCTGCTGAGGGCTGCGGAATACAGCTCTGCCGTGCTGAGGCGTCTGCTGGGGCAGGAATGTTGCAGAAAGCTGACCAGAGACTCCAGCCTGACTGTTGTGGAAAAAGAAATCGGCCCAACCTGGAATCCCTCTCGGTTCTCCCATTTCTCAGCAAACTAGGCAAATGACTTAACTCTGTGAAGCTTTAGTTTCCTCATGCAATGCTCCAGCTTTCCTCCTCTAAATCGAAGTGTAAGGGTGAAATTCCGTAAATCAATAATGTAATTAGACTTAGGCTGTTTGCAGTTTGACTCAGGACATAGCTTGCTATCTAGCCACTTGTCAGTTTGATCCACCCTGATATTCAGCTGTTTTCTCTTTGTTTCTCCCCTCACTGATTAACTTAACAACTCTGTTTTGTTGCCTTTCTCAAGGCTACATGCACCTCGTTAATCCATTTCATTAGCAGAATCCTAACCTGGAAAGGGCAACTTCTTAATTCTCAGGTGCACGGACACAGAAACCCAATTTGCTCCCTTGCAGTTTTTACTGGTGACACACAAAGTCCCAGGCCACGGTGGTCGAGTCTGGGTCGAACTCCAGAGATAACATTATGTTTAAACGGACCAGACCCCAGGAAACAATGTCAGCCCTCAGAGCTGCCTGACCAACTCCCCCTTCCTTTGTTCTTTATCTTAGGTACCTGCAAAACCTTCTGCCCATTATTAGTATTATTATTTTTATTGTATGGAGGTATCTCAAAAAACTGGGTCTGGAGCTACCTTATGACCCAGCAATTCCACTCCTAGGTATCAATCCAGAGAAATCCAAAACTCTAATTCAAAAAAATTTGTGCACCCCTGTGTTTATTGCAGCACTATACACAATAGCCAGGACACAGAAACAACCGAAATGCCCATCAATAGACGACTGGATTAAGAAACTGTGGTACATTTATACAATGGAGTATTACTCGGCCATAAAGAGGAATGAAATCTTACCATTTGCAACGATATGGATGGACTTTCTGCCCATTCTTAGCTTTCAATTTTGAACTTTTTCAAGCGGCAGGCAGCCAGACCTCAGCACAGTATCAGAAGGGTAACAATGCATATCACGGGGTTAAGGAAGTGAGATACGCGACTCTGTGCCTGTGGGAGCAGAGAACCAGGCATCTGCCACCCAGCGGAGCTCCTTAATGCTTGTCCCTTGTTTCTCCCCCACCTCCATCAAGTACAGGGTGTGGAGGAAAGGTGAGGACCTAATTCTGCCAATCGACAGGTTATCTTAAACTAGGTGCTGAATAACATACGTTACATTTTTAAATTTGAGTGCACTCCTATGGCAAAGTAATGACTTACTGTCATTTTTAAGAATGGAAACTAAAATATAAGTACTAAATGTAATGGTTTTCTTTGTACAAACTTTCTTCTGTAACGTAAATTCTCTTGAACTCTTGTTGGAATATAAGCATTAAAACAGGTTGGTTTGGATAAGCAAAAACAGAAACCTGGCTGCAGGGACATGATAGAAATCCATTATCTCCATCCAGATAGATAATCAGCTACAAAAAGCAGAGATGAAACTAAAATTTAAAACCCCTCCAGACAGTAAAACCAGTGGTTAGGGAAATCCTGCATTTGTGCATTTTCATGAAGTATCTACGCTAAGGATAAGGAGGAATAACGAGTTTGGGGGAAGACAGTACGTCTTGTTCTCTGTGTGCTGAGGCAGTGCTGGGGAGAGACCCAAACCACACTGACCAGATGGAAGTTGGCCATTTGAGTAGAAAGCTCAGGAAACAGTTTAGAACTTAGATCTGCAGCTCACTGGCGTCTGTTAAAGCGATGTAATCAGTGCTCGCTGATGTTTGCTTAATGAATGAACAAGATCAAGCAGGAGAAAAAGGATGGGAGCATCAACATTTACAGTGTAAACAAGGGGAGGGGCAGTGAATGATGATAAGAAAGAAAGAAGAGCAGATTGACTTCCAAGAATATGACAATCAATAAGAAAACATAAGAAAAACGAAGGCTGACTAGATGGCTTCAGGGGCCACTGGGACGTTTGAGATGGCACTTTTACGATAGCCAAAAATGCTGCAGCAGAATCGCAATAGAATGAGAAACAAATGGGAGGTAAATACATGGAGGCATTTCCTGTAGATTACTTTTTCAAGAAATGGAGGAGAGAATGGGAAGAAGGAATAGATGGCAGTTTGAGGACAGCCAGGCAGGACATAGGAAGAGTCTTCCTGGCTGACAGAAGCGTGAGTATATTTTTAGTAGATGAGGAGGAACAAACTCTGATTATGCAAAACCGTCAGGTTCTGGATCCAAAAAAGGGCAGTACTGTGATCCCTCCAAGACGTAGTCACTGCCATCATTTAACACCTGGGTTTGAACACCACTCTCTTGACATAGTCGAGTCATTCAGCTTCAGGTCATGAGTCCAAAAAGATGGAGGTGTGACTCCATGCCAAAGACGGACTTGGGGAACGTAAAGGTCTGCTCCTTGGACTTGTGGACAAGTTCAAAGACGCTCTCTTCAGGCATGTACAAGAACCTACTTGCTTCTCACACGTGTATCTGCTGTACCTTTTATACCAGATTACTTCAGAACAGTTTCTCTGATTTGTGTTCCTTATGATCGCACTTCCCTTATCCCGAGCCCAGCACATTTAGAAACGTGTCATCACGTAAGGCATCGTCTGGAAAGCGTGCTGCATTACACAGAGACCCCCCACCCAAGTCCTCACCACACTCCTATACTTGCTCCAAAGCCAGAACACTCTCTCCCTGGAAACTATGGTTACCATTCATGATACTTCCTGGCTTTTAATCTAGTCTCACACTTAGACCTGGATGAAGGGATCTCTGGGGGGCTCCTAGGGGGCACCGTGCTGGCTCTCCTCTGGCCATGCCACTCCCCACTAAGCAAAGTGCCCACAAGCTCTCCCCCAGCAAGCGCCTCCCTCAAGATCACGCTCTGGCCACCTGACACCCCAGAGCCCCTGCCCATGTAGCTTTGTTTCTAGGGTCCATGCAGGCCTCCTCCCTGGCTCTGTCATCCTGAGGGCACACCACTCTGCTGAGAGAGCAAACCCTGGCCCAAAGCTTTTGCTTGTGTGGGGCTGAGGAGTGTGGTAGCACAGGTAGGCATCCCCACCGGCAGCTCCCAGCCTGGGTGGCACCCTGCTTGGGGTGGGAGGGGTCAGCCGTTCCTTCCCAAGCCACCATGCTTCTTTAGGGGTGAATTCTCAGGAGCGCAGGGTTCAAAGTCTGACCCCAGATCTCCAGGTCATTGTAAAGGATACTTGTCAAGGTGAGAGAATGGAGCCCCAATTTATTTAACATCTTGCTCGCTTGATAGTAACTTGTGTACCCTGGAACTTTGTATGAGAACTCTCATTTGGACTCCTGCCTCAATCCCTTCTCCTTTTCCAGCCTCCAGATGGAATATTCCTGCAGCAGGACAGGAAATCAAACGAATCTGAGATGACATGACAGGCTCTATCAGGGACATCTGCTATATCGAATGTTATTTCTTATAGTTAATTCTCAAAAACAAGGAACTGTTATGATTAGTTCCTCTTATCAAGACCTCAGCAACTAAACCTCCTCAGCAAGCACCTAGAGCATCTGCTTGCTGGAGATTCTCTCTACACCCAGATGTAATGCAGAGGAACCATCGATGTGTCCGCCACCTGATGTGTTTAGCATGGAGACTCAGGATCTGTTCCAGACGTGGGACGTCAGGGATGGCAGTGGGCTGGAGAACCCATGTACAGAGAACCTGACCTAGAACCCACCGTTGACATTCCACATGGACCATTTTACCAAACCTGGCCCATGATCAAACTCTGCTCAGGGACTGAGGGAAGTCCCTGAGAAAGATGGGCCTCCAATGTCCCTGTGGCCTGACAACGCTATCTTAAGGAGGCAGACTCAAAGAAGCATGCAACCTTATTGCACAAATGGTACGGTGGCGTTCCGGGCCTTCAGCGACGCCTTCTCTGGCATTCCCAGCACAGTGTCATCTGGTCTGACCAGAATCCTCCCCGTCGTGCAGACTCAGACCTCATCAGGCAGCTTAGTAGGGCAGTTCTGGTGATGGGTTGTTTGTTTGTTTTTAAACTAAGCTCAAATCAGCTTGTCTGTACCCTCTGTCCACTGATGCTGGTTCTAGTCTCGGGAGCATAACAGAACCAGTCCAGGACTGTTCTCACATCTGCAGATTCTTCTGTTTTCATCCCTCAGTCCCTCTAAACAATCTTGGCTGAGGTGAGGCGTCCCCATACCTGGCAGGGCCACTTCTCTCATAAACCAAGTAGCCCAATGTGAACAAGTCCTTTGGGCTGTTTTCTGTTCTACTGGATCATTGTTCATCCTTATGTCATTTCTACACTATCTTAATTACTGTCATTTCTCATAATAAGAGTTGATATTTAACATAGAATGTCCTCTAGCTTTGTTCTTCTTCAAGAATAGTTTGGCAACTCTTTGGCCTTTGTATTTCCATATACATTTAGAATTTGTCAAGTTCCAACCCTGCCCCCGTCTTGTGCCTACCCCCACAAAAAAACCCAATGAGGTAAACTGTTAGGATTTTGATTGAAAATGCATCAGGTCAGATCAGTTTATGTACAAATGGTATTTTTGCAATCCTGAGTGTTCCATTCCCTGAGGGTGGTACCTCCCTTCCCCCACATTGTCTCCTTTAATTTCTCTCAACATTTTCTCTGAAGTTACTTTGCTCATCTTTGGTTAGATTATTCCTATGTACTTGATATATTTTTTGATATACTTGATATATAAAGTACATCCTTTCCTTGATTTCTTTCTCTAACTGCAAAAAGACACAATTGATTTTTATGTTATGTAAATTCTTCAGATGATTTTAATAACTTATCTGAAAGTTATTTCAGATTTTCCATATTACCTGAGACTAAGAAGAGTTTAAAATTTTCTTCTTATACTTTTTTTTTTTTTTTTTGCTTTATTGCACTGGCTAGGAGAGACAGTGGACCTGCTTGTCTCATTACCAGAAAGGGAAAATTTTCAATATTTCACCATTGAGTATTTTTTTAAATAACAGCTTTACTGAGTATAATTGACATACCATAAAGTTCACCCTTTTAAGGTACGCAATTCATTGCTTTTGAATAAATTTATAGCTGGGAGCCATCACCACCACCTATTTTGAGAACATTTTGTTCATCCCATAAAGAAACCCCATACCCACTGGCAGTAACTCCCCGTCGGGCTCCAATTCGCACCCTCCTCTCCTCGGCAACCACTCATCTACTTTCTGACTCTGAAGATTTGCCTGTTCTGGACATTTCATATAAATGGAATCATACACTACGTAGCTTCTTGTGCCTGGCTTCTCGCAGTGTGCATAATGTTTTTGAGGTTCATCCATGTTGTGGCATGTGGCAATACTTTATTCCTTTTTATTGCCAAATAATACTTCACATTTTATTTATCCATTCATCAGCTGATGGACATTTGTGTTGTTTCCACATTTTGGCTATTATGGACAATGCAGCATAATTAAAAAATTTGTGTATAAGTTTTCATGTGGATATATGTTTCCACTTATCTTGGGTATATAGCTAGGAGTGGATGAATGTTGTTTTCTGTAGATACTCTGTCAGACTAAGGAGTTCCCTTCTACTTCTAGAATGGTAAAAAGCTGGCTGCCTTTCCACCTGCCTTCCTTCCATTATTCCCCTCTTTTGTCTTTAAACGTTAAGATAATCATATAATGTTTGCATTTTATCCTTAAATCAACCAGGTATTTCTTGAATAAATCTAATGTAGTCAAGATGCATCATCCTATTTATATATGGCTATTTGGTTTACTAGTATTTTAGTTTCTCTTGAATCTGTATTCATTAGTTAAGAGTGATCTATAATTTTCCTTTCTTGTACTGTCTTTGACAGTCTGTAGTATGGTTATGCTGGTCTTAACAAGTTGCTTGATAGAATTTGTTAATAAATAATAGAGGCCTGTGGTAGTCTTTGTGAGACGGTTTGAAATGATGAATTCAATTTAATAGTTATAGATAATTCACATTTTTCCATTTCTTCTTCTGACAGTTTTATTTTGTGTTTTTTCTAAAACACACACAATGATATCTAAATTTTCTGGCATAAAGTTGTGCATCATATCCTTTTATTTTCCTCTATATGTTTTCAGAATCTGTAGTGAGCAATTTTTCTAGTCTTCATACTGGTGACCTGTGGTTTCTCCTTTTTTTTTTTTTTTCCTGCATCAATCTGGCTACTGATTTTATTAGTTGGTTTTTATTTATTTTTTTAAATAATGTTTCACATTGTTGATCATCTCTGCTATATAGTGGTTCCCATTGATATATTTGCTCTTTAATATTTCTGGCAAACATCCCCAAGGCAAAAAGCTACTCACAAGCCCTCTCAGATCTGGGCCCAAAGAGACCTCATTGATGATTTTGAGATGTTTTTATAGTGACCCAGCTTTTTCAGTTGTCTTCGATGGCAACTCTGTCAATATTAGGTATAGAAAACTGAAATTTTAACAGTGTACTCAAAAATTTATGCCACTTACATGTATTACCAGTTCAAGAATACAAAAATAATTTAAAAAATAAAGTGGCCGGGAACTGGGCATTTTATAAATTTCTGGTGGGAGTGTACATTACTAAAATGGTTTTGAAAGCAACCTGGAAACATGCACTAAAACTCAAAAAGGGAAACAACCCAAATGTCCACAGATAAGAGAATGGTTGAATATATCACAGCATGTTTATACATCACCACTCCACTTACATGTGAATATTCCTTTGAGAGGGCAAATTCAGGAAAAGCAAATGAAACAACTGTCATGCTTCAGTGTGAATTAGCTGAAAAAGCAATTGACTAGGTCAGGGATACAGACTAGGCCTGAGGCTAGATAGGACTCCTGTTCTGAGAGCAGCCCAACTTAAAATTTCCAAAATTTAGCTTTATCTTGGTGTTATCTATAAAATTGTCACATGGAAAACAAGTGCATGCTTAAAAGAAAAACTACCTCATTGGTCCTCTATACTAGAGAGGTGAAGATACTTAAAAGAACTGAGATGTGTTCTGGAATTGTTACCTGCACTAGTCGTCCTTATGGCCTGGGCACTGAGGGACCAGCTCACATCCTGTTGGGCGGCCAGCACTAAACCCTGCAGAGCAGCTGTTCAGAGCCAAGTTTCAGGATATAGTTATGGCTATAATAATAAAGGGGAAGAGAACTCTAATACCAGCATTTTCCATGCGCTACTGTGGTTAAAATAGTGTGTGCAGAAGGACTCATGTAACAGCCCATTAAACCACAACATTTTAGAGAAAGGACCTCAGAAACTGTACAGTTTGGTTCTCTGCAACCTGGTCTCTGCAACCTTGGCGTGGTAACTAACTACTCCTCCCCCTCTCCGCTGCTACTTCAAGTTACTTCTTTTTCCGATTGTTTAAATTCTCTTTAAAAAGATATTTGATTTCTGATCTGGTTATAAAAAGCTCACAACATTACAGAATTACATAGTAAAGTTCCCCCATAATTCCATCACCAAGATAATCACTATTAACAGTTTATTCTTTATTCCTTCCAACTACTATCTAGTAAAGATGCTAGCTTACATACATTAAAAGAAGGTAAGATAATAGCACCTGTACTATTTTGAAATTTCCTTTTTCTTTTTTTTAAAAAAAAAATTTTTTTATTAGTTTCAGGTGCACAAAACAAAGTACTACTTAGACGTTTATCATTTATATCCCTCACACTGTCAACACCCCTCCCCCCATCCACTACCCCTCTGACATCGCACACAGCCGTTACATTTCCACTCTCTCTATTCCCAATGCTGTAGTCCGCTTCTTGTAAGTATATACATATATATATATATATATATATATATATATATATATATATATATGAAATTTCCTTTTTCCACTTAGTATATTGTGGACACAATATACAACTGGGTTCATTCCTTCTTTATTTTTTCATGGTTACCATGCTTCACAGTGCTTTCCTAAGCCCATTAGAATATCATCAGATTTTTCGGCAAACTCTAAAAGCCAGGAGGGCGTGGAACCAAATATTCAAACTATTGAAAGAGAGAAATTATGACCAAGAATAATATACCCAGCAAAGATATCCTTTAGAAATGAAGGAGAAATAAAGACCTTTCCAGACATACAGAAGCTGATCCCTCAGCTTCTAACACATGACCTGCACTACAAGAAATACTAAAAGAGGCCTATTCAACCACCATCAACAGGGACAATTTGTGGAAACCAAAACATAAAAGGGGGGAAAGTAAAGGCCTGAACCAGAATATGGGAATGGAGAAAGTAAGCATGCTGAAGAAAATGGAATACTCTAAATATCAAACTTTCTTTTACATAAACTTAACAGTAACCACTCAAAAAAAAATCCAAAACTGAAGTATATACTGTAATAAAAGAAGAAACAGAGGGAAGAAACATAGAATACCACCACACAGAAATAATACACAACAACAAAAAGGCAAAGAAACAATGGAGACACAGTCTTACCAGAAAACTAATATAGAATGATAGGAAATCCTCACATATCGATAATCACCCTAAATGTAAATGGACTGAACTCACCAATAAAAAGGCACAGAGTAGTAGATTGGATCAAAAAACTAACACCCAACCATATGCTGTCTCCAAGAGACACATCTCAGCTACAAGGACAAATATAGACTCAAAGAGAAAGGGTGGAAACTGACACTCCAAGCCAATGGTACCCAGAGAAAATCAGGTGTAGCCATACTGATATCAGATGAAACAGACTTCAGGGTAAAAACGGTAAAAAGAGACAAAGATGAACATTTCACGATGGTAAAGGGGACTTTACAACAAGAAGACATAACAGTCATCAATATTTATGACCCCAATCAGGGAGCACCGAAATATACCAAGCAACTACTAACAGAACTAAAGGAAGAAATTGACCAAAACACAATTATACTAGGGGACCTAAATACATCATTGACAGCTATGGATAGATCATCCAAACAGAAAATAAATAAATAGCAGCTCTAAATGACACATTAGATGAAATGGACATAATTGAGATTTATAGAGCACTTCAACCTAAAACATCAGACTCTACATTTTTTTCTAGCGTACATGGAACATTCTCAAGGATAGACCATATATTGGGACATAAAACTAGCCTCAGCAAATTTAAGAAGATTGAAATCATACGAAGCATATTCTCTGATCACAAGGCTTTGAAATTGGACATCAAATGCTAAAAGAAAGCAGGAAAAACCACAAATACGTGGAAATTAAACAACATACTTTGAAAGAACGACCAGGTCAAATTAGAAATAAGAGGAGAGATCAAAAGATACATAGAAACAAATGAGAATGAAAATACATTCTAGCAAAATTTTGGGGATGCAGTGAAAGCAGTTTTAAGAGGGAAAGTTATATCATTACAGACCTATCTCAAGAAACAAGAAAAATCCCAAATAAATAACCTCACATTAAACCTTAAGGAACTAGAAAAAGAAGAGCAAATGAAACCCAAGGTCAGCAGAAAAAAAGGAAATAATAAAAATCAGAGCATACTAAATGAAATAGAGAACAGAAAGACAATAGAAAAAAATAATGTGACAAAGAGCTGGTTCTTTGAAAAGATTAACAAAATCGACAAACCCTTGGTTAGACTCACTAAGATAAAAAGAGAAAAGACACTAATAAACAAAATCAGAAATGAAAAGAGAAGAAGTTGGATGCCACAGAAATACAAAGGATCATCCAAGAATACTATGAAGGACTATATGCCACCAAATTCAATAACCTAGAAGAAATGGACAAGTTCTTAGAAACACATAGCCTTCCTAGGCTGAAAGATGAAGAACTGGAAAATCAAAATTGACCGATCACCAGTAACGAAATTGAATCAGTCATCAAAAACCTTTCCAAAAGCAAAAATCCGGGACCAGATGGCTTCACTAGTGACTTCTACCAAACCTTCAAAGTGGATCTAATACAGAGTCCTGCTCAAACTCTTCCAAATATTGAAGAAGAGACAGTACTCCCTAACTCATTTTATGAGGCCAACACTACCCTGATACCGAAACCTGGTAAGGACAACACAAAAAAAGAAAATTACAGACCAATATCTCCGATGAATACAGATGCAAAAATCCTAAACAAAATTCTAGCAAATCGAATGCAACAACGCATTAAAAAGATTATTCATCACGACCAAGTGGGGTTCATCCCAGGGGTACAGGGATGGTTCAATATATGCAAATCCATCAATGTGATACATCACATAAACAAAATAAAGGATAAAAATCATATGATTATATCAATTGATGCAGAAAAAGCATTTGACAAGATACAACATCCATTTATGATTAAATCACTTAATAAAATAGATATAGAAGGAAAATACCTTAACATAATAAAGGCCATATATGACAAATCCCCAACTAATCTCATAATTAACGGTGAAAAACTGAAGCCCTTTGCTCTACGTTCAGGAACATGACAGGGCTGGCCCCTATCACCTCTGCTTTTCAACATAGTATTGGAAGTCCTCGCCACAGCAATCAGGCAAGAGAAAGAAATAAAAGCCATCCAAATTGGGAATGAAGAACTTAAATTGTCACTCTTTGCAGATGACATGATGCTATACATAGAAAACCCTAAAGACTCCACCAAAAGCTATTAGAAACAATCAACGAACACAGTAAAGTTGCCGGCTATAAAATCAACGTACAAAAGTCCATTGCATTCCTATATACTAACAATGAAATCTCAGAAAAAGAAATAAAAAAAAACAATTCCTTTTGCAATTGCAGCAAAAATAATAAAATACCTAGGAATAAATTTAACAAGGATGTGAAAGACCTATATGCTGAAAACTATAAGACATTTTTAAAAGAAATTGAAGAAGACACAAAGAAATGGAAAGACATTCCGTGCTCATGGATTTGAATAATCATAGTTAAAATGGATATATTACCCAAAGCAATATACAGATTTAATGCAATCCCCATCAAAATTCCAATGGCATTTTTTAAAGAAATAGAACAAAAAATCATCAGATTTGTTTGGAACCACAAAAGAACCCGAATAGCCAAAGCAATTTTAAGAAAAAAGAACAATGCTGGAGGTATCAGACTCCCTGACGTTAGCTTGTACTACAGGGCTACACTAATCAAAACAGCATGTTATTGGCAGAAAAACAGACACACAGACCAATGGGATAGAATTGAGAACACAGAAATAAAACCACATAACTATGGACAGATAATTTTTGACAAAGAAGCAAAAAACATAGAATGGAGAAAATATAGCCTCTTCAATAAATGGTGCTGGCAGAATTGGAAAGCCACGTGCAAAAGAATGAAACTGGACTGCTATCTGTCACCATGTACCAAAATTAATTCAAAATGGATCAAAGACTTAAGCATAAGACCTGAAACAATAAACTGCATAGAAGAAAACATAGGTACTAAACTTATGGACTTTTGGTTCAAAGAGCATTTTATGAATTTGACTCCATAGGAAAGGGCAGTAAAAGCTAAAATAAATGAATGGGACTATATCAAACTTAAAAGCTTCTGCATGGCAAAAGAAACCATCGACAAAATAAAGAGGTAACAAACTGAATGGGAGAAGATTTTTGCAAATAGTGCCTCCGATAAGGGGCTAATATCCAAAATATACAAGGAACTCGTGCAACTGACAGAAAAACAATCAACCCAATTGAAAAATGGGCGGAGGACCTGAAGAGACATTTCTCCAAAGAGGACATACAAATGGCAAATAGACATATGAAAAAATGCTCAACATCACTAATCATCAGAGAAATGCAACTAAAAACCACAATGAGATATCACCTCACCCCAGTTAGAATGGCTATCATCAACAAGACAAATAGTAACAAGTGTTGGAGAGGCTGTGGAGAAAAAGGAACCCTCATACACTGTTGGTGGGAATGCAGATTGGTGCAGCGCTATGGAAGGCAGTGTGGAGGTTCCTCAAAAAATTACGAATAGAATTACCATATGGCCCAGCAATCCCTCTCCTGGGTATCTACGCAAAAAATCTGAAAACATTTATACATAAAGACAAGTGTGCTCCAATGTTCATTGCAGCTTTATTTACAGTGGCCAAGACATGGAAACCAAAATGTCCTTTGATAGATGAATGGATAAAGAAGTTGTGGTATATATACACAATGGAATACTATTCGGCGGTAAGAAAAGATGAAATAGGAGCATTTGTGACAACATGGATGGATATGGCTAAGCGAAATAAGTCAGACAGAGAAAGCAGAGAAGCATATGATTTCACTGATACGTGGTATATAAACCAAAAACAACTAAAGAACAAGACAAACAAATGAGAAACAAAAACTCATAGACACAGACAATAGTTTAGTGGTTATTAGAGGGTAAGGGGGCAGGGGGGTGGTAGGTGAGGGTAAAGGGGATCAAAGATATGGTGATGGAAGGAGAACTGACTCTGGGTGGTGAACACACAATGGGATTTATAGATGATGTAATACAGAATTGTACACCTGAAATCTATGTAACTTTACTAACAATTGTCACCCCAATAAACTTTAATTAAAAAATAATAATAATAAAATAACAAAAAAAAAACAAAACAAAACAAGGTGCTTTCCTAGAGGCACACTTGTGCAGAGAAAGATGTGTTTCTATCATGGATTCATAGAAGTGAAAGGCTGGGACGGAGTATAGCTATTAAGCTGCCCACAAAGAATATAAGTGTTTCTGTTTGCCCTAAACACTGCATCCAACACTGCATGTCATCAACAGTTTTTCCTCCCCAAGCAATATATGTATTTCAAATCAGGCCACATATTTTTTAAGACTACTTTTTAAAAAGGTAGTTTCAGATTAACAGCAAAATAAAGAGAAAGGGACAGAGGTTTCCTAAATATCCCCAGTACCCCCTCCCAGGGCTTTCCCCTTTATCCCATCCCCCCATAATGGTGCTTTATTACAACTGATGAATCTACACTGACCATCAGAATCACCCAAGTCCGTAGCTATGTTAGAGTTACTCTTGGTGCTGTACATCCTCTGGGTTTGGATACATGCATAATGACATGTATCCATCACTATAGTATCATAGAGTGTCTGCACTGCCTTAAAAATTCTCTGTGCGCCACCTGTTCATCACTGTCTTTTCCCCAACCCCGGCAACCTCTGATCTTTATAATGTCTCCATAGTTCTGCCTTTTCCAGAATGTCATGCAGTTGGAGTCACACAGTATGTAGGCTTTCAGGTTGGCTTCTTTCACTTACTAATGTGCACTTAAGTTTCCTCCATTCTTTCCATGGCTTGATAGCCCATGTCTTTTTAGCACTAATATTCTGTTTTCTGGATGGACCGCCGTTTATTTATCCAGTTACCTACAGAAGGGCATCTTGTTTGTTTCCAAGTTTTGGCAATTATGAATAAAGATGCTGTACTCGTAAACATCTGTGTGCAGGTTTTTATGCGGACATACGTGTTATTCATTTGGTTAAATACCAAGGAGCATGATTGCTGGATTATTGGGTAAGAGTATGTTTAGTTTTGTAAGAAACCACCAAACTGTCTTTCAAAGTGGCTGCACCATTTTGCGTTCCCTATGGAAATGAATGAAGAGTTCCTGTTGCTCCACATCCTCACCAGCATTTGGTGGTATCGATGTTTTAGATTGTTACAATTCTCATAGGTGAGTAATGGCACGTCATTGTTGACTTAATCTCCAAAAGCTCTTTTCTGATTGTGTATATGTATTTTCTGGGAAGAAGAGGAGAGACTCCAATCTTTGTTAGAAGCTTCCCAATGTTTGGTATCCTTGCTGTCTGCTTATCACTGAGAAAACAGGGTTAAAACACTGACCAAAAGCTCTGAACATCTGGTGGAGATGTCAACTCTGTACTTATACTGGGTTGTACTGAATATGGGGGCTCCCTGTTCCACCACTCACCCAAGGCCAAGTGGATGAGAACATAAGTTCAATTTAGGGACAAATACTTAATACTTGAAACAAATCAAGGAGACATCAGGAGGATTGGGCTCATCTGTCCTGCTACACTTCAGTGCAGTTTCCCAATGAACCTCACCATTCCTAGGATCTATAATTTCTAAACCTGGAGCACCAACAGAGCTATTGTTCTACATGTTTCAAGCTATAGTGTCATCTGTCAGACAGAGCCTACACGCCTTCAGTCTTTAAGGAATTTCTCCAAGTTTCGTGTCTTCAAATAGTACTAATTATTTTGTAGTGCAGTGTTGCATTTTTTAAAAACAAATGTAGTTTTTACTATTTTTAGGAATTTCAGTGGCCCATTTGATTAGTCCAGCATCTTGATTTGATCTATCCAGGTCATTTTAAGATTTTGGGAAAACAAAAATGTGGCTCCTCTCTGTCAAATAATTTGGACCCCTAACATAGAATAAACAAGAATCTAAAAAATAGATATTAGGGACAGCCAGATGGCTCAATTGTTTAGAGTGCAAGCTCTGAACAACAGGGTTGCCGGTTCGATTACCACATGGACCAGTGAGCTGCACCCTCCACAACTAGATTGAAGGACAATGACTGATGGGTCCTAGAAAAAGACACTGTTCCCCAATATAAATTAAAAAAAAAAAGATATATCATTACCTAATCTATGACAGGCACTTTATATACTCATACATTTTTATTTTTATTTGCACAAAAAATTGAAAGGTAGGTATTATATTATCATCACCATTGTACAAAAGAATAAACTTTAGTCAGAAACAACAGTAACTCACCCAAGGTCAGCTGTAAGCAGTGGGATGGGCCTGGAACCCTGATCTGTCTCTGATCTGCTCACTTGCAGATGAAGAAACTGAGGCCGAAGTATATAACCAATTTAACAGAGTAGCCATAAGCAGAAGCCTCACAGGCCCCTTGCACATTTTCTTGTTATTGCTTCAAGGTTGTAAGTTACATAATTTCAATAACATCAACATGTAACAGCTTTTTGGTTTTTACTCACAATACTGCATATGAGGTTGGGGTGGGCAGACAGATGACGAGAGAATTAACTAACATTACCCCAACTAAAGGAGTCCCAGGAACGCACTTCCTCTAAATTGGAGACAATTGCATCTCTGTAATCTGATAAAATTCAAATGGTATCATGTAGGCTAGTATAAATGTTAGGAATTTTTGATGCAAGTCATCTATGAAAACCAGATTTCTTAATCAAGCTCCATTTTTGTGCTTCCAACTCCGCCTTCTCAGCCTGCAGCCTAATGTTTTCCCCCTGCTGCTGCTTTCCACTTTTCCTGTGATTTAGAAAAAATATTTCCCTTGGTAACCATTTTTCCTGGTTACTCCCTTGGCTGATTTTCTGCACAAAAAACTGAAAGGCATTTATCCCCAAGGGAGGCAGTTATTTCAGATTTTACTAAGAAGTCAGTTTACATTTTTCAACATTCCCTTCTGTCCTTTGTTTTAAAGAAAGCTCTGATTTTTGTTTCATTTTCAGCTGGAGACTTAAATGACACCAAGCAAAGCCTACTTAGTTTAGATTTCCAGGTAAAAAAGTTTTTAACTTTTAAGTTTCTACTACAGCATGTGGAATGGTTTTAATATTTGGGTGTGTTATGTTGTAAATATGTTTAACACTTGAGGAAATTAGCTCTTACTAATAGATTTTTAAAGTTTAAAATGTGCATTATTCTGTTTACTTGTTTTTCTCAGGATGAATACTTCCCAAATATTTCAAACTTTACAGAATGAGGATTAAATATATTTTTATATGTTTAAATATAATTACGTGCTCAATAGAAGTATAAGTGGGTTCGAAAATTTTATTCTTTCTCTATTTTTAAGTCCTAAAAGAACATTCAGGATTAATTAAAACTGTTTTTTGTTTTAAGCCTGCTGAGTGACGTTAAAAGGGATAACAGACATCTCATGTCTTTGTGTAGAAGTTTAAATTCTAAATTTAATATTTTAAAAATCTTACTTAAGACAGCTGATGAAAACTTTAAATGGAAAAAAACAGTAAGTTAACCAAAGTTTACAGAGGTTATTTAATGTTGGTATAAACATAGTAAGTGCCAGAAGGAAGAATTTATTTGGTCAAAATAATAGCTACTGTGATTAGAGTGCCATAAAATCTTATCTCTAGAAACATATTCACTCAATTGCAAAATTACTTATTAAAGAGTAAAAGCAATGCGAAATTCTATAAATCACTGAAAAAAACAAAGGCCTGAGCATCAATTATAAGACTGGCATTGAAAGGCCATTTCATAAAAATTATTTAAACATTTCAGTGAGACTATTAAGATACTCTGCAAATATATTTCTGAACATATCTATTTAGATTTCTGGACAAGTAAAAGTCAGCCAATTTAAGGGAAGAAAAAGAGAAAGACTAAGGACCCAGTTTCCAGGATGGGGAAAGTGGGCGGGAGGCGAGCTCAGGTACCCTGGTGAGTGAGTGCTCAGAGGAGGCTCAGGACAACAGGAAACCTGAGACCCCCCTTTACACACGGGAGTTATCTCCAGAGCCCTCAAGCCCAGGGCCCAGCTCCTCATAACTCTTACCCAGGACAGGACGGAGAGCCTACCCATATGACTGCCAAGGCAACAATAATTCATTGTATGTGTTCATGCACAGCATTTACGCTCTCTACCAGAGCCCACTTCCCTGCCACTCAGCAAATTGTACTTCCAGCGTGTTTCACAGTCCAGCTATTCATACTGCTTTGCATTGCTGCGATTGCCAATTCTTTTCCAACATTAGCTTGCTCTCTGAATTGACTTTTACATTTTTAGCTGCCAACCAGCTAAGGGATTTGCTCCTTCCTTGCATTTTGCATGTTTTTCTAAAAGATTACAAAAAGTTGTTCTAATATAGGTTCATTTCAATGACCTATAGCAAGGGTTTTGAAATGACTGTAGTAATTAATGTACATATATGCTGAACAAAGTTAGCATGCTGAGGATAGCTGACATAAAGATAACCTTAGCTCAATTTGTTGAGCTAAGGTAAAGTGGTGGAAAGTCAGAATATGATCCAAGGGTAACCTGAGTAGAGGAGGATGATGCTGGTGGAAGAAGTTATAAAAAGAACCACTGAGATCCAGGAGAGCAAAATGAGAAAGTATCACCCCCTCTTCTCTCACCAGGAGCCCTAGAAATAACACATGATATATTACAAACAAATACACACATGAATATATAGCTGCACTAGAAAATATAAGGGAAATTACTGGTGAGACAGAAACTGTGAGGAGTCCTTCAGAGACGGAAGAAGATGGGAATGAATTTAAAGAGGGAAAACACAACCTTAATATGGGAGATAACTGAGTAAAAGAGAGCTTGGGTGGGGAAAAAAAGTCATTAGAGTAAAAGGTGCCAAGAAGGATAAATTAATAAAAAACAACCATACAACTATATACATAATGGTAAAACTTCTGAATATTAAAAATGAGTTGAAAATATGGAATAAAACCCTTCTATTAAGAGGGAAAATAAGATTTCTTAGGAAGAGATGAAAATCAGATTCAAGTTAAACTTCTCACCAGTAATATTAGATGTAAGAAATTTGTGGAATAATATCAATAAATTATGAAGAAGATGATTTTGAAATAATTCTATTTCCAACTAAACAGAATGATGTTTTCTGACATAGAAGAATTCCAAATTTTTACAACTCACAACATTCTTTTGAAGAAAGAGGATGTATTTCAGCAAGAAATAAAATGAATCTGAGGGAACTTCTGCTTCTAATAATGGCAGGCTAGGCGATTCAGATTGATCAACCTGCTGAGAATAAATAGACAAGAAAGGAAAATTACAGGGCCAATATACAGGGTAGGACTGAAACCCAAAGAAGTTTGGAACAGCTTTTCTTCTGGAGGCATTTGTGGATCCAGCAGAGGTAGCTGAGAAGCTTAGCGTAGCTTTAAAACAGCTTCATGAGGCAAAAGAGAAACAAAAATCAAAGGGCCACGCAAGCAGCAGGGGTGGCGGGGAAAAGTCATGCCAGTGAAATCACCAAGCTTTGGTTTGGGACCCAAAGTGTAATTATTAATTGGACATAGTGAAGCTCAGCTTCAAGCTCAGCTTCAAGTCACTATCTGTGATTGGTAGTTACCGTTAGCCTCATGCCCAAAGCATATGTAAATCCTTTTGGGATAAACAATACATTATCCTAGGCTTCAAAGTATTATCATAACTTTTCATATACAATGTCTGGCAGTAAATCAAAAGCCATCAGGCATGAGAAGAAACAGAACGACATGGCTAAAACCAAACGAAATACAGACTATAGAAATAGACATACAGAGGGTCCAGAAAATGGAGTCTTCAAACAGACTTTTTAAAAAATATGATAAATGTATTCAAAAAGTAAAAGAATAGATTGAAAATATCAGTAGCATCAGAAACAATAAGAAGAACCCACTGAAAATTAAAAACAGTTAAAAAAACACACAAAAGAAATAAGGAAGTCAAAGAGTCGATTTAATAATAGCAGATGAACCACAGTTGAAGATATAGCTAGTGAATTGGAAGGTAGATTAAAAGAATAACCAGGATGAATCACAGAGTGACAGAAGGATGAAAAGAGAGGGAAAGAGACATAAAAAACCTAATAAAAAAAAAAAAGCAAACAAAACAGAAACAAACTCATAGATACAGAGAACAAACTGATGGTTTCCAGATGGGAGGAGGGTTGGGGGCCTGGGTGAAAAAGGTGAAGGGATTAAGAAGTACAAATTGGCAGTTACAAAACAGTCACAGGGATGTAAAGTACAGCATTGGGAATATAGTCAATAATATTGTAATAATTATGTATGGTGTCAGGTGGGTACTAGACTTATCAGGGGAATCACTTTGTAGGTTATATAAATGTCTAACCACTATGTTGTACACCTGAAACTAATATAGAGTGTCGACTGTAATTGAAAAAAAAATTTTAAACAACAAAACAAGACATAATAATGCTATCATATATGTAATTATAGTTCTAGAAAGAAAGAGGAGAGAAAAGCAAGAAAGTATTATTTGAAGGGATACGGGCTTAGAAGTTTCCAAATTTAATGAATTTTCCAAATTTAATGGCTTTAGATTCAAGAAGTACTGTGAATCCTAACAGGATAAAAACAGGAAAATCATAAATACAACAAGGTAAAACAGATGAAAACCAAAGTCAAAGAGGACATTTTAAAAGCAGCCAGGAAAAAAAACCCACAAAAAAACCTTTTAAAGGAGAAATAATTAGACTGACAGATGACTACTTAATAGTAGAAACTATGGAAACAAGAAGACACTGGAATGAAATCTTCAAAGTGCTGAACAAAAACACTTGTCAACCTAGAATCCCATATCTAGAGAATACATCCTCCTTTCAGAATAAACATAAAATATAAGCATTTTCAAATAAAAAGAGAATTGGTCATCAGTATTCCAGCACTGAAGGAATTACAGAAATAAAATAATGCCAATAGAAGATTGGAGATGCAAGAAGGAATAATGAGAAACAAAAAGGATAAATGTTTAGATAAACTAAACCTCAAATGGGGGCAGTTAAAGTTAAAAATAAAATGATGCAAAAAATATATTAAGCAGACATTAACCAAAAGAACACAACAACATTATTAGACAAAGTAGATCTTATGACAAAAAGCACTACTAGAGATACAGAAAGTACTTAACAATAATACCCCAGAAACATATAACAATTCTAAATTTGTATCTACCTATAACAGAGCTTCAAAATATGTTAGTAAATATGATCAAAATGACTTATAAGTATTAAACTACATCCAAAAATAAACCTAAGGGATAATATAGTTCAAAAACAATGAAGGCTCTATTATTACATTATTTGTAAATTAAAACTAAAACACAAAAATACTTCCAGAAGATATATGGACAAATGTTTACAATAGCAAAAAACTGGTAAAAATTAAATACCCACCATCAAATTGTTTGTTAAATAACTTGTGGAATGAAAATAGTGTACAAACCTGATGGATTTACATGCATTGACATATAAGAGGTGTGATAATTAAGTTCGTGAACTCATCCTAGGAAGAAATGCTACATACCTCATCACTGAATATCACTACAATCACCTTCGAAGTACTCCCCTTGGGAAGCTGTGCACCGATGCCAGTGTCTAGGCTATCCTTCAAAGCAATTTTGGAACTCTTTTTCTGGAATGGCCATCAGAGCTGTTGTCGTATTACCCTTGATGTCCTGAATGTCATCAAAATGTCTTCCTTTCAATACTTCCTTTACCTTCAGGTAAAGAAAGAAGTCATTGGGGGCCAGATCAAGTTGAGTAGGGAGGGTGTTCCAATACAGTTATTTGTTTACTGGCTAAAAATTCCCTCACAGACATGTGAGCTGGTGCATTGTCGTGATGCAAGAGTCATGAATTGTTGGTGAAAAGTTCAGGTTGTCTAACTTTTTCATGTAGCCTTTTCAGCACTTCCAAATAGTAAACTTGGTTAACTGTTTGTCCAGTTGGTACAAATTCATAATGAATAATCCCTCTGATAATCAAAAAAGGTTAGTAACATGGTTGCAACAAGTTCACAAACTTAATTGTCACACCTCCTATGTCCACAATTTATTACGAAGTAAAAATAAAATAAATTGCAGCATAATATATACCTAACCATTCCATTTGTGTTTAAATATGTATGTTCATATGTGTTTAGAAGGGGTTATGAAAGATACACTAAAATAGGGGTTGGGAAACTATAGCCCAAGTGCATCAGAACACAGCCATGCCCATCCATTTACTTATCTTCTATGGTTACTTTGGGACTACAATAACAGCAATTGAGTAGTTTTGACAGAAACTGTTGGCTTGCAAGCCAAAAATACTGACTCTCTTGACCTTGAAGAAAAAGTGTGCCTATTTTGTACTAAACTATGAATTATGGTTAAGGTAACTAATCCTTTATGCCTTATATACATATGTATCATTTTGAGTTGTTTTTTTAATACACTATTTGTATAATTTTAAACACATCCTAAAAAGGATTGAGAAAAATTGATGATGACCGTGGATTTGAGCATGGTGCTAATAACACCAAAGTTGCCAGTCTGATCCCCACAAGAGGCGTGTGAGCTGTGCCCTCCTTAAAAAACAACACAATCTTAAACAAACAAACAAACAAACAAACAAAAACCATATCACTGAAAGAAAAAAAAATAAGACGACCTTAGGAGAGACAAACTGTGTGAACATGGCGTTTATCTTTAAATCTCTTATGGGCTATCATGTGAACAACCAATTATAGCTCAATCTAAGAAAGATCTTTTGGACAGAGTTGTCTGAACATGGAAGATAAAGAATTCCCCACTACTAGAAAACTACATGACTTCAAAGACTCATTCCAAATCTGAGCTCTACACAGTGAAGCACCATTATAAATGATGTAGATTGTTAGGAAACAACAGCATCACTTAAGCACAACAGAAATACAAACTGAAAGGAGGATCATAAATCAAAGAATATGCAATTCTGACTACATGAGCTTATGTATGAGACTTGGAAACAGATCAAAAGAAAAGAATGCCTTGGAATTAGTAGGATAGCTTGGGTTACCATATGGAAATAATTCATTTATAACTAACTCCATTTAGTTACAACTCATTAGGTTCTGCCTATAAGCAACATGGGACTGTCCTGATTAAAAACCTTCAGTAACTATTTCTCTAAACCAGGGTTTCTGCATCCGTGCACTACTGACATTCTGGGCTGGCTGACTCCGTGCTGTGGCAGGCTGTCCTGGGCACTGCAACACATTTAGCAGCAACCCCGGCCTCTACACACTGACAGCCAAAGTGCCCCTCTCGCTTGTGACTACTGAAAATGTATCCAGAGGTTGCCCAGTGTCCCCTGGGGCAAAATTCTCCCCTGTCCAGAACCACTGCTATAAACTGTGGGCTGGCAAACTTGCTACAAGCTAGTTTGGATTTTGCAGACTACATTGTTAGTCTGTCTTAACTATTCAACTCTGCCATTGCTGTGCAAAAAGTAGCCATCAGCAATATATAAATAAGTGAGCGTGGCTGTGCCAATAAAACCTTATATATGGATATTGAAATGTTAATTTCATATAGTTTAATCTGTCATATTGTTCTTCTTTTAAATTTTAAAACCATGAAAATATAAAAATTATGTTTAGTCTACAGGTTGTACAAAGGCACTCAGCAGGCCCAATTTAGCCTTGAGCGCTTCATTTCCTGACGCCTGGTCTAAGTTACTCTCAACCTCGCAGCCTGGTCCTCAAGACCCTCACTTCAGCTCCGCCCGAGGAGAGGTCTGAGGTCACACAACATTGCTAAGTGCCTCGGACCAACAGGGAGTATGGATTTGATTTCCATGTGTGATTCTGCAGTTGCTCTCTTACTCTGAACATCAAAGTGGTAGCCCGATCCAAATATAGTGGTAGAGATGATTATAGTGCATATATTTATAGTGTACCTGTAAATTGTAAATTAAAAATTATTATAAACGAAAGTGCATATATCTAAAGTGTACCTATAGAACCGTGGCCACAATCCAGAGAATGAATACACCCAGCACCTCATAACCTTGGTGACCTCCTCCACCTACCAGGCTGCCAAGTCCCTGTCCCTGCTGAGCAACCACTGAGGTGCTTTCCTTGTAGCAAAGGTTGTATTTCCTACAGTTTTATATAAATGGCATCAGTATGTATCCTTTTGGGTGAGACTTCTTTTATTCAACATTTCTAGATTCACCTGCTATTACTGCTAAGTAGTCTTCCACTGTATATCCATACAGAGTATAGATTGTTTACCTACTAACATGTTGATGGACATTTGAATGGCTTGTGCTTTTTGTCTAGTACGAAGAAAGCTTTTATGAACATTTATAAAAGAGTCTTCGTGTGGACATATGCTTTCTTTCTATTGGGTAAATATCTAGGAGTGGAATGGCTGGGTAAGTAGCAGGTGCATGTTTAACTTTTGAAGTAACTGCCAAACTGTTTTCCAAAAATGTCTATGCTGTTTTACATCACCAAGGGCATTGTGTGAGAACTCTAGTTACTCCACATCCTTGCCAACACTTGCTATGGTCTGCCTTTTTAATTTTAGCCATTCCAATAGGTGTGTAGCAGTATCTCATTGAGGTTTCAATTTCTATTTCCATAATGACTCATGATTTTGAGTACCCTGTCATGGGCTTATTTGCCATTTGTGATCATCTTTGGTGAAGTGTGTTCAAAGTTTTGGGCTGTTTTAAAAATTGGGTGGTTTTATAAAGTTCTCAGCACCCAAAATTGGACGCACTAAAACATATGTATTGTTCTCCACAGTAAGTGACCATTCTGAATGGTCTGAATGGTCATGACCATTTTGATACAAATGCCAAGGTGAAAACAAAACCCTCTGTAGGATTTGTCAAGGAACCTTTGTAAAAGGAGCAATTTCCAGCCATACCAGATGGTACAAGGGAAAGCTCTTGCAGGAGCTTCAAAGGTCTTCAGTCCCTGGAAGATATTGTGGGTTTGGTTCCAGATCACTGCAATGAAGCAAATACGGCAAAAAAGCAAGTTGTAATCTTTTAACTGGTAGAGGGTCTTGCCTTCAATTTGCAAACAACCCAACATTTGTTGGGCGCAATAAAATGAAGTGCAATTTTTAAAAAATTGGGTGGTTTTTCTTTGAAAAATTGAGTTAAAACATCTTTATTGTTGATACAAGTCCTTTGTTGTACATCTTGCAAATAATTTTCCTATTATGTGGCATGACTTTTCATGTTCTTAATAGTATCTTTTGAAGAGAAAAAGATTTCTATTTTGATGAAGTTCAATTTATTTTTAAAAAATATTTCATGCTTTCATTGCTGTATTAAAGAAATCTTTGCTAAACCCAAGGTCCCAAAAGTTTTTCTTTGTTTACTTCTACAAAAAATTTTTCCTCTTACATTATCTATGACAATTTTTTATACCATATTTTTGTTTCGTATGTGACTATGCAATTATTCTAGTACCCTGTGTTGAAAAGATCATCCTTCCTCCATTAAAACTGTTTTGGTACCTCTATCAAAACGCAATTGTGTATGTTTAGTCTATTTCTATACTCTCTATTCTGTTGATTCACTTGTCTATCTTAACACCAATATCACACTATCTGTATTTCTCTAGCTTTTAATACGTATTGAAATCAGGTAGTGTTAGCCTTCCAAATTTGTTCTTTTTTTACAAAGTTGTTTTGGCTGTTCTAGGCTCTTTGCATTTCCATATAAGTTTTAGAACCACCATGTCAAGTTTTTTTAAAAGTCTGCTGGAAGTTTGATTGGATTTGTGACAAATTTATAGTGATCTGATCCATATTACATTATATATCTCCATTTATATAGGTCTTCGTTCATTTATTTCAGCAATTCTTTATAGTTTCCAGGGCAGTAATCTTGCACATCTTTTGTCAGAAGTATCCTTTAGGATATGACATTTTTATGTTATTATAAATAGTTTCATTTTTAACTTTATTTCCTGATTGTCATTATTATATAGAAATAATCTTGATTTTTGTATCCCTGATCTTGATCTTGAATCCTGAAACTTCACTAAGCTCTTATTACTTGCGGAACTTTTTTGTAGGATTTCCTACATAGACGATCACGACATTTGTGAATAAAGCCAGTTTTACTTCTTTCTGTCCAATTTGGATGCATTTTACTTCTTTGTCTTACCTTACTATATTGGCTACAACATTCAGTAAAATGTTGACTAGAAGTGGTGAGACCAGACCCCCTTTCATTGTTCCTGATCTAAAGGGGAAAACATTGTATTGAACAATTAAGCATCAGGTTTAGCAACATGTTTTTTATATATACCAATTATCAGATTTAGGTTTACCGTAAGTTAAAATCAATGAACCGACACTGAGACATCATTATGACCAAGTCCATAATTTACAATTCACATTTGGTGTTGTACATTGTATATGTTTGGATAAATGTATAATGACATGTATACACCATGACAGTATCATGGAATATTTTCACTGTCCTAAAAATCTTCTGTGTTCCATCTATTCATCCCTCCCCCATGAAACCAACTCCTGGCAACCACTGATTTTTTTACTGCCTTTTCCACAATGCCATATAGTTACAATCATACAGCATTAGCATTTTCAGATTGGCTTCTTTCACTTAGCAGTATGCATTTAATGTTCTTCCATGTCTTTGCACGGATTGCCAGCTCATTTTGTTTTAGCACTGAATAATACTCCATTGTCTGGATGGACTTCAGTTTATCCACTCACCTACTGAAAGACATCTCAGTTGCTTCCAAGTTTTGGCAATTGTGAATAAAGCTGATGTAAACATCCACGTGTAGGTTTTTGTGTGGATGTAAGTTTCCAACCCATTTGAGCAAATATCAAGGAGCATGACTCCTGGGTCATATATTAAGAACATATTTAGTTTTCTAAAAAAAACTGCCCAACTGTCTTCCAAAGTGGCTGTACCATCTTGCACTGGCACCAGCAATGAATGAGAGTTCCTGTGGCTTCACATCATTGCCAGCATTTGGTGTTGTCAGTGTTTTTGATTTTGGCTATTCTAATAGTTGTATAGTGCAAGTTTTAACTTGCAATCTACTATTTTAAAATCAATATTTGAGACAGGAAAATAGAAATTCTGGATGATAACTATGGATCTGTCTATTTCTTCTTGCAGTTCTATTGTTTTTTTTCTTAATGTATTTCAAAGCTGTATTGTTCTGTATATAAGGTTTAGGATTGTTACATCTTCACGACAAAAAAAAAATCCCTTTATCATTATGCAATGGCTCTTTTTATGCTTGATAATATTCTTCATCTTATATTATTATAGCCATTCCACTTTATTTTTCAATTCAGTTGACATACAATATTGTATTAGTTTCCAGTGTATAACAGTGATCAGACATTTATATAACTTACAAAGTGATCACCCCAGTAAGTCTGGTACCTACCTGACTATATTCCGTATGCTGTATTTTACACACCAGAATTCCATTTTTCTTTTGATTAGTGTTACCAAAGTATATATTTTCCAACCTTTTAATTTTAACCCATTTGTATCTATATTTAGCATGAGTTTCTTGTAGGCTGCATCTAGTTGGGTCCTGTTTTTCTAATTCAATCTGACAGTCTCTGTCTTTCAATTGTGGCATTTAATCAATTTACATTTAATATAATTTACATATATGTTTTGGATTATTTTGTATCATTCCATTTTATCTCCTTTATTGGCTTATTAGCTATAACTCTTTTTGTTTCCTGGTTACCTTCAGGCTCATAATATGCACCTTTAACTTACTACAGTTAACTTTCAAGTGATATTATTCCACTTTGCTTATAGTATAAGAAACTTACAACAGTACATTTACATTTCCTATTTCTTCCACTTTGCTTCTGTTCCCATACATTTTACTTCTACTTATGTGATAAACACCCAAATACAGTATTATTGTATTGATGTAATTGTTAAACAGTTGAGTGTATTAGATAGTCAATTATCTTTTCTTTGATCTTAAAGATGTTGCTCTCCTGTCTTCTGGCTTGTACTATTTCTGAAGAGAAGTCTGCCTTTATTTATAATTTTGTGTATTCTTTTTTCTGGTTGCTTTTAACATTTTCTCTTTTAAGGTAATTTGAATATGATAAATATTTGGTATAATTTTCTTCATATTTCTTATGTTTGGGGTTCAATGGGCTTGGATATGTGGGTTTATCATTTTCATCAAACTTGGAAAATGATCGGTCTTTATTTCTTAATATTTTTGTGCCTCCCTAGTCCTTTGGGGACTGGAATTGGACATAAATTGATCTGCCTGTAGTTATCCCACAGCTCAGTGATGCTCTGTTCTTGTTTCTCATTAGTCTTTTGTGTATAATATATGTGTATTTCATTTTGGATAATATCTATGACTATTTTTTCAGGTTCACTAATTTCTTCTGTAATGTCTAATGTGCTATTCATCCCTTGTAGTCTAGTTTTCATCTCTCACGTTGTAGTTTTCATCTTTAAATATTTGATTTGGATCTCTTTACATATCTTTCCTCTACCTTCCTGAGTATCTGGAATGTAGTTATAACAACTTTTAATGGCCTACTTAATAATTATGTCAGCTTTACCATTTTGGAGTTGGTTTCAATAGATTGATTTTTCTCATCATTGTCAACTCTTCCTTCTTTGTGTGCTTGGAAAATTTTTGCTGGAGTCTCGGGCACTGTTAGGTGCTCTGGGACATGGTTAAGTTATTATACCTCGTTTCTTCCTTTCAGGAAGGCTTGTTGTTCAGTTGTTAAATGGGATCAGGGCAGCTGTTAGTCTAGGGTTAACTGTTTCTCCTGCTGTGCCAGTATCCTGATGCCCTGTGAAGTACAGGTTTTCCACACAAACTCTCCCCAACCTTTTTTGAGCCCCAGGGATTTTTTTTTTACAGGAGTTGTTTCTCCAGTGTTGAGTACTTTACTCAGTACTCAGGTGAAGACTTGAGGTCTCTGGAAGGTGTTTTTTTTGGTAGCTCTCACCTCTCTGTACCCTGCCCTATAAGCTCTTGCTTCTCTGGCATCCCAGACCCCCAGGTCTGTCTTTTCAGCTGAGGGAGACTGGGGCTCCACTTGGGCCCCCTCTCTGGGCTGCAGTCTGGGAAGGAGTTCCCTCCAGGCAGTAAGCAGGACTTCACCTTTCAGAGAGCTCTGTCTGTGCTGTTCCATGTCTAATGTTTGAAAATGTTGTTTCATGTATTTTGTCCTAATTTTAAGTTGTTTTAGAAGGGAAGGTTTATCTGGTCTGTTAATTCCATCTTGGCTGGAATCAGAAGTGAGATTTGATAAGTCCTGTCACAACATTGGTGTAATGGCTGATGGGTTCTCTAGGAAGTGACCATAAACTAACTTGCACTTCTTCAGCAGTCGCTACTTCCTGGAGCCACTGTGTTACTAGCTGTCCACCCGCAAGAATGTTGGCAAGGCAGGGATGCAAGCCTCCCAAAAACAAGTGCTCATATTCTTGGCCTCCAGGTGATGTACCTTACGGCAGAATGTCAAATTAGGTCAGCGAGTGACATTTGTACCTAGGCAAAGGAACCAGGGTGGCAACCCGATGTTTGGTAGTCAAGGTAGGTTCCTATTGAGAGATCACGATATTGGCGGCACCTGAAACTGCTCCCCCATCTCCTACACATCTGGGTGGCAGGCACTGAGGCGTGGAAGGCCTGCTGTACTCCCAGGACACAGCCTCCACTCAGATGCCCTTGCGATGCCCAAAGCTTACCCACAGGTTTTGAAACAGACCTGTAAGACAGTAGTAGCTGAATGTCAACAGATCACTTTATTTCATACAGAAAGGCTGAATCACATGCTTAGTGGGTCTCTTGGCTATTTTCTAAGGTCCCCACAAAACTGCTAGTTGACAGCCTGAGGCCACTGTTGGCCCTTTGAGCCTTCCAAGTCCCTCCTTAGCAGTTGGAGTTTTCATCTCTGTATGTAACATCACCTTGAACCTTTACCACTCCTGCCATGGCCAGCCAGAGTGGTGTTTTCTGAAGTAGGAGTTTTGTTCTCGTTGACAGAAGTGATCAAGGCAGGCCTGTGGGATCAATGTCATCGCTGAGCAAAGCTGCACTTAACTGGTGATGCTGGGTCCTTAGGGTCCCTGGGTTTTCAGATTCTCCTCCACACTCCCTGGCTGTGTGGAGAGGGTACTCCAACTCAGCGAGTACTGACAGGGAGGGAACCTGCGGGAAGAGCTGCCAGGGAAGAGCAAGGGTAGGGACACTGGCCCTGTGCTCGGAGGGACAATGACACTGTGCAAACCTTCCGGCAGGACTAAGTGCAGCCGGAGCGCATGCCTGCTGATCCTTCACCAGCCCCCGCGAACACCTGGTGGAGGGCTTCTCTCTACCTGTCCTTACTACCTGACTAAAGGGCCTGGCCCATCCCATTGGACCACAATGACACTACCACACTTAGTCTTCCTCAGCAAGAGTACTGAAGTAGTCACGGCTCAAATACATGTCTCAGTTCACCACACCGAGAGCCCTGTGCTGCTCTCGAGAGCAGCTAAGAGTTACTGTCTCTCTTACCTCTATATAACAGATGCTCGTTTACTGTTATTTTTATATGGTGCAATCAGGTCCTCTCCCTCAAAAAAGACAATTCTAAAGTTGGAGAATAAAAGAACAAAATAGAAGAGCTGCGAAGTTGGGTTATGGATGATGTCAATCACAAGATGACTTGGCGGACAGGTGGAGAGAATCCCGAGTGACCTCTGAAAGCTCACCACACAGGGGGCCAGAGAAGGGTCGGCCAACGCTGGCCCAGGCGCCAACGCTGGCCCATTGCCTGTTTTTGTAAATAGGTTTTCTGGCGGTCAGCTCCACCTATCTCTGTCCATATTGTCTGCTTTCATGCTACAAGGGCTGAGTGGTCTAGTTATGACAGGAAACATATGGCCTGTTAAGTGTAAAATATTTCTATCTGTTCCTTTATAGAAAAAGTCTGCTCGTGCCTGGTGTGGAGATAATGATATTGGAAGTTCTGATTTTGACAGAAAATTTCTCCATGCTGATTTTGCAGTAGTACTATAGCGTAGAGCCCATATATTGTGTTATTTCCCAAAGACTCGCAGCTGAGGAATGCAGGCAATTATAAGCCAGTTTTCAGAGGTAAAAATTTAGTCACAACTAACTCTGAAATTCTGTTTCATTCTCATTCTAGGAATTGGATAGTGAAAAAGCAAGCATGAAGTTTGCAGGTTTGTTTTGTTTTTTTCTGCTTATCATTTTTCAAACTGACTTTGGACAAAATGAAGGAACTCCAAGGAAGCAAAAAAGGAAGATGCATTATAGAAAATTGAGAAAAAGTTTTTTGTCTAACCACAGACCCAGTAGACAGCTTGGGATTCAGCAAACAATGACGGTGACACCAACAGCGACACTTCCCATGGTTAACCTGGATTATGGCATGGAGAAGTTTGAATCCTTTTTAAAGTTTCTTGGAGTAGAATCAAGCTATAATGTGCTACCAGGTAAGAAAACAGTACTAGAGAGAGGGGGACAGAAGGAATTTCCATGAAGATAATTAAAAAAAAAAAAAATCAACTTATATTATTATCTTTTGGGTTAAGCTATGAAGATACATTTTAAACAAAATTTTAAAATCATTTACTGAATGTACTTATAAAATTGGAAAACAGAAAAAAAGTTATCCTACTATACTTATAAAACCATAGTTACTATTTTGTTTCATTTATTTCTAGTCTGTTTACTATGCCATGTATTTTAAATAGTTGTAATCATAATATAGATAATATACACATAAATGTGTCAACTGCTTTTTCACTTATAATGGTATATCACCTAGGATATAGAAATAAGTTATTCAGATGATTCTATGAACACATGGCTATTAAATATTTTCAATCAAAATTCTTCAACAAAAATGGAGCTAAGCCACTTGATTTTATTTTACATAAACCACTAAATTTTTATGGGTTGAAAATATTGGAAATTCTGCCAAAGATTTCAACTAGACATTTTTAAACACTAGTATTTAATAGTCCACATTTTTGCAGGTTTGGAAGAAAAAAAGAGTAATTACATTATACATGTTACCATTACATAAAACTTTCTGTACACAAAAGAAAATATCACCACATAATATTCTGTGGCCAATACTTCATATATTGTCTCAAGAAAACCAAATGCTTCTAAATGATATTATTTCCATGAAATTAACAGAAATAACATACAATTACCATTAAAATATACAATTTAGGTCACATTTACAGCATAGCTGGAAAAGAGTCAAGAGGCAGGGAAATCTACTAAAACGATATGATAATAACAGTGTACTCACAACTGCTAACGAAAGATGCGGTCACAGAAGATGGATACTAAACATTTCTCAATTGTCCTAAAATGTTTTCCAGTGGTCTTATGGTACTTTTTAAAATTGTAGTAAAATATACATAAAACTTAGCATTTTAACATTTTAAAGTGTACAGTTCAGTAGTATTTAGTACACTGACAATGTTGTGCAACCATCATCACTATAGTTCCTGAACATTTTCTTCACCCCAAAAGGAAACTCCATACATATTAAGCAGTCCCTCCCCATTTTCTCCTAACCCCAGCCCCTGGCAACTACTCGTCTTTCTGTCTCTAATACTTGGCTATCCTGGATAAGTCATATGAAAGGAGTCATACAATATGCAGCGTTTGGTGTCTGGCTTCTTTCACTTGGCATAATGATTTCAAGGATCATCCACATTGCACCATATGTCAGTACTTCATTCCTTTTTATGCTGAGTAACATTCCATCATATAGACAGACCACATATAGTTTACCCATTCACCTGCTGATGGACATTTGGGTTGTTTCTACCTTTTGGCTACTGAAAATAGCACAGCTATGAACATTTGTGAACAAGTTTCTATCTGAACTCCTGTTTTCATTTTCTTGGGTATATACCTAGAAGGGGACATGGGTACCTAGGAGCTGGGCTTCTGTGTTTAATTTATTGAGAAAACACTAAATGTTTTCCACAAAGGTGATACCATTTTATATATCCACCAGCAATTTTCAAAGATTCCAATTTCTCTGCATCCTTGCCAACATTGGTTATTTTCCTTTTTTTTTTTAAACATAGCCGTCCATTCTTGTGGATGTGAAGTGGTTATCTCATTGTGGTTTAATTTGTATTTCCCTAATGACTAATGATGTTAAACATCTTTTCATGTGCTTGTTGCCCATTCTATATCTTCTTTGGAGAAATGTCTATTCAAATCCTTTGCCCATTTTTACATTGGGTCGTTTGTCTTTCTGTTGTTATAAGAGTTCTTTATGTACATTGTGGATATCAGGCCTTTATCAGACATGATTTGCAAATATTTTCTCCCATTGTGTACACTGTCCTTTCACTTTCTTGACAATGCCCTTTGATACATGAAATTTTTAATTTTGATAAAGTCCAATTTATTTTTTGTTGTTTGTGCTTTTGGAGTCATATCTAAATATCTAAGGTCATGAAGATTTACACCTATGTTTTCTTCTATTAGTGCTATATTTAGGTTTTTGATCCATTTTGAGTTAATGTTTACATTTGGTGTGAGGCAGAAGACAACTTCATATATTTTGCATGTGAATATTCAGTTGTCCGAGCACAATTTGTTAAAGAGACTATTTTTTCCCCTACTGAATGGTCTTGGCACTCTTATCAAAAATCATTTGGCCATAGATGTATGGGTTTATTTCTGGACTCTCAATATTACAGTGGTCTATAAGTTTATCCTTTTGCTAGTACCTCGCTGCCATCAGCTGATTGTTGCAGCTTTGTAGTTAGTTCTGAAATCTGGAAGTGTGAGTTCTCCAATTTTGTTCTTTTTGTCAAGATTATTTGGCTATTTGGGGCCCATTGTAATTCTGTATGAATTTGAGGACTAACTTCCATTTCTGCAAAAAAAGCTATTGTAATTTTGATAAGAGTATAGTGCTTTTACAATCAGGAAAACGTGTCCATGTTATCTGTTTTTCCAGGGGAGGAATTGGGTGAGTGGGATTAGTTTGCTGCAAGTATCCAAATGAGAGATGGGTAGGGCCTGAGTTGGGCAGACAGTGGTGAGGGAAAGGAGGGGATAAATACGAGAGCTCATTTGGGGGTGGAATTTGGGGACAATAGCTCATCAGATGGAGAGTTATTAGGAATGACCCTAGGGACAGAAGGAAAATAGTCCGACATTCAAATCAGCTGTCTATCGGCCTGCTTATTTGACATACCGTTTTTCCCTGAAAATAAGACCTAGCCGGACAATTAGCTCTAATGCATCTTGTGGAGCAAAAATTAATATAAGACCCCGGTATTATACTATATTAACTATATTATATATTACATTAACTATATATTATATTATATTATATTATATTATATTATATTATATTACATTATATTATATTATATTATACCGGGTCTTATATTAATTTTTGCTCCAAAAGACGCATTATAGCTGACTGTTCAGTTAGGTCTTATTTTCGGGAAACACGGTACTTATCCATCTACTCTTTTGCAACTTAGCCATCCTGACAAATACAAGATGGAAGCACAATTCACAGAGCCCAGTTATCTTGAGGAAGTCACTCTCAGAGCCTGAGTGAAAGGCTGAGAGTATAGCATGTGAAAAGCATTTCAGAGGGTTACATCTATAACCTTACCCTAAGCATGAATGCACACAGAACACTATGCTTGTGTGGTTCTATCAGTTTGACTTCATAGCGTGCTGATTTCCATTCACAAATGCTGGTAACCACACAAAGAATTTAAATGTGTTATGTTCGTTCCTAGGAAAGAAAGGACACTGTTTGGTGAATGGGTTGACCATGTACAACAAAGCTGTATGGTCTCCTGAGCCCTGCACTACCTGCCTTTGCTTGAATGGAAGAGTGCTTTGTGATGAAATCATGTGCCACCCTCAGACGTGCCCCCAAACAGTTGTACCTGAAGGAGAATGCTGCCCAGTCTGCTCTGATACCGGTATAAATATTTAGCTAAAACAAAATATAACATGCGATTTCGTCCTTAACTTCCATGTTTTTATTTTGTCACTTACCTTAACTTTTAAGTTATGATAAACTATTCATCAGAGCATTTAAAATATTAGCGCAATTATGATAAACATAGAAATTACTTGGGAAAGAGTATGGTAGGGGACAGAAATAAAAGATCTTGACTTTAGTTCTAGCTCTATCAGAATGAGGAAACTCGGACCACCTCACATCCCACATTTGACTCTCAGCTTTAGAAAGGTAGTGACAGAATTAATACAGCCAATAGTCCCTGAGTTCTTAGTATACAGGAAGAGCTCTGCTTAGCTCTTTACATGCGTTATCTTACGTAATGCAACTCAATGTGGGTACAACTATTATCCCAAAAGAAGATGGAGAACTCATGGTGAACAATGGGAGAAGCGGTTTGCATCTAGAGAGAATAAAGCCCAACTCTCCAGTTTATGTGGAGCAGTGACTTCCTCTTGTGGCACTGCTGTGCGCAGACAGGTCACACTATGCGTTTTGTTGGCTGCTCACTGTTCCCTCGTCCTATGAGGCTCATACCACATGGAGTAGAGAATCCCCAGGAGGGAGGCCCAGGTCTGCCCCAAGAAAAGCCTGGCCAATGCCTTATGAAATAAACAAACACATGTTAAATAATTTGATGGGAAGGAGTGGGGCGTTTTCTCTTGTCTCCCATCAAGGTAGACTGTCTCCACACACAAGGTGATCACAGGTAGTCTCCTGCCAGGAAGAACTTTAGAATATTCAGGAATTGTATTTTGGTGGCTACTACCAATTATTTTACTAAGGTATTATGACTTTTAAAAATGTTATAAAATAAGTGTTTAATAAAACTGACTCTTTGGGGGTGAACCACAAGGTTTAAAAAGGCAAGATTCAGAAATTCTCAAACATTTTTCAAAGGACTTGGAATATCCTTGAAATGCTGTGGTTATTTTGGAAAAATAAATTTGGATCTACAGAAAGGATTTTAAATGTTTCAATATGATAGCTTTAGTTTCCTTCTGCTAATTTTTTCCTATTCTCCTTTTGTATTTTCTGTCAGAGATGTGAAAAAAATAACTCACAGACTTTATAATATATACTGAATTGAAATCTCAAATAATTCTTTGAAATAATTATATTTTCTGAATTCTTTTGGAAGTGATATATGCACAGTATTAAAGAAAAGCAGGGAGATGCTTAAATAAATATATATTTTTTGATGGATGAAAATCTATGCCCTGAGCTCACTCTTCCCTAGAAGTCTTCATTCAGAGGGTGAGTCTGAAGTCCGGTCTTAGTTGCATCTTCCCCACTTTAAGTAAAGATATCAACGGCTAAATACAAAGGTAGATGAACTTTCTACTATTATCATGGGATGATAAACAGTATTCTCATGCATATATGTAGGCTAAGACAACATCATTTAAGCCTAGGAAGTCTTCTGTAAGTGTCAAGAGGTAAAAATGATTTAAGTAGAGTCTGGGAGGAAAATAAAAGAGAACTTTCTATCAGAGGATGCTTTTAGACCCATGGAGCTGAAAGAAAAATTGAACAAAAATAATAAATCTGTAAACAAAAACCAATTTAATTACCAAAAGGCAGTAAAATACATATCTGTTTCACATTTTTATGTCTAATAGTGTACAAATTCTCATATTATCAATAACCCCAATTAACTGAGCAGTATCTATTACAAAGGTGTCACATCTGATCATATTGCAATCTTACAATAGAACTGCTTACCACGTTGCATCAGTGGCAATATTACTCCCTCTTCAGTCACCAGGTAGTATGATACTTTACTAAAAATAAATAGTAAGCCCACAGGCAAAACAAAAATTGTCTGTAACAGATTGTACAAAGTAGAAATAAAATTACTATTAAAAGTATTCAAGTAAAAATGTCAACATACATTTCATGTTTAAACTGCACTCAGATACTTGGAGGAAATACTACTTACTAACCTCATTTTCACTGATTCTCCCTTTTATTAATGTCACAACTTGCCCCCACTGTCTACTCCCACGTGGTCAGTAGCCTCCTATTCACTGCTCAGTGGTACAGCATTAAATGAAACAACTGAATTTTCTGGTGATTCTTTAGAACAAAGAGAAGCTACCAATTTACTTCATAAGCAACTGCCACCTCCTCAGGTGGAAATGGATCAAGCACTGAGAAAAGAGGAACTTCAATTTGAAGAGGAAGAAGAAGAAATGAAAGAAAATGACGATAGGGAGCAAAAGAAAGCAATCTCTGGACCTGGAGATGGGGGGATATTTCCCAGAGAGGGACAGAGCAAAGCGGGGACAGAGCAGAGACCGCGAGAGAAGGGGCGGCAGGCCCACCAACACGGACACCCCGCAAGGGAGGAAGCGGCCCAGGCCCGCAGTAGAGCCGCGTTCGGGACGCCCTCTGGCCCTGCAGCCCCTGCCCCTCCCAGAGGCGCGCCGCCGGTGCCAAGCGGGTGCTCTCTGTCCTACAGGACCATCAGCTGCATGGCTGCTGACCTCACGCAGATACCGCCGCTGACAGCACCGGACATAACGAGTCTGGAGCTTGTTGGTAAGAGACACTGAGGCCTGTTTGATTTTGTGCTTTCGAAGTAAATAACTCTCATTGCCCCGTGAATGTTACATTTTAATTTCATAATATAAATTGACTCCACACAGACTAATCTCACAATCTTCAAATGCACAGACTGCAGAAGAGATAGGTGTTTATTATAGAATAACATAGTCAGGTATAAAGCAAATTCCTCCGAATCAAATCATGATTTCCCAATGGACTTTTTTCTTCAAGTTTGCCTTCCTGAGGTATAATTTATGTATGCAGTCCAACTATTTTTAGCATGTTGTTTTGACACATGCAGAGTCAGGTAACCACCACCACAATCAAGATATAGCACATTTCCATCACCTCCCCGAGTCCCCTCACATCCTTCTCTTCCAGCCATGGCTCCCACTCGTGGACCCTCTGCAGCTCTGCCTTTCCCCATGCATCCCAGAGACAGATCAGTCAGCACGGCGCCCATTCAGATGGGCCTCCTTCACCTACGACACTGCTTCTGGGGCCGCGGCCGATGCCCTCAGCAGCATCTGCCCCTCCCTGCTGCTGACCAGTGTCTCGCTGTTTGGGTGAACCAGCTGAAACACATCTGGGTAATTTCCAGTTTGGGGCGATTATGTGTACAGTGCTATAAACATCCACATACAGTTGTTTGTGTGGACCTAAGTTGTCTTTTCTCTAGAGCACATACCCAGGAGTAGGAGTGCTGACTGATACAGCAAATGCATTTTAACTTCCTAAGAAACTACCAAGCACTCCCTAAATGGCTGCCACATTCCTGTCAGCAGTGTCAGAGTCTGCTCCTGTCAGCTGTCTTTCCCCTCATTTTAGCCACCCTGATGGACATGGAGCTGTCCAGACCTTTTGCTCATGTTTTTTATAGGCCCACCTGTAAGGGTTCTGAGTGGGACAACAGTATGATCAAGTGTGTGTGTGAGGCTGGCTGGCGTGGAGACTGGGCCAGGTGACGGGCCTGGGCATTGGTCTGGGTGACAAGGCCCATGCCAGGGGTGGCCCTACAGATGCAGGGCTGACAGAGTCTGAATGGGGTTTCAGATGTGTCTTGGGGGAAATCACAGAGATAAACTACCATCAAAATAATAAATGACCCTATAAATAAACATTCAATAGAAAAAGTCCTACCCCTTTGTTCAGGATGGCTGGTCCTGCTGGCGATAGGACAGCAGCGGAGTTGTGGACTTCCTGACACCCTGCTCCTAGGACCTTCTAAGCGCGTCCCAGAACCACAGGCCCCTGCTCCAGCAGTGCCCCTCCTCCCACAGCCTGCATGCCAGGTGTGTTCTCTCTGTGAAAGCCTAAAGCCTTATGAAAGATGAATGAGCTGTGCTCGGTCACACTGCCTTGGTTTTACAAGGTCACCATGTGGTCCTTACAGTGCTATTTCTGGGTTTAACATCATTGACTACTGTACTTAATTGAATGTCAAAACAAAACCTCACACATTTAAGGCATGTAGGGCCTTCTGTAGATAAAGTCATAACAGCAAAACATGATATGTGGAGGCGCTCTGAGAGGTCATCTCCCCACGCTGCTTGTTTAGAGAGAGAGACTGACGCTCTCTCAGAGAGCGCTCAGAGAGGGTAAGCGAATATGCCCAGGACTTCATGATTACAACTTGTGTCACATTTCTGATCCAGGGTCTAGGAAAGGCGATGGGAAATATGAAGGACAATAAAAATCAGTTTCTAATAACCTTCCAGAAACACATCTTTGTTGTAAAATGTATACTGGTAACACAACTGTCTAGCAAACCCTATTCTGGCCATTTTAAGTAGCTTCATGTAAAACATGAAGTACTAGAGCATGACAAGCCCTTCAAGTGAAAATTCTGACTATGTGAAACAGTGGAATCCCAGTCTTGTTATTTTCCTAAGTGTACATTTGTTTATATAATATACATTCTACCTGTTAGGAGTATTGCTCTGTCCTCCAGATAAAGCATGTGCGCATGCACATATATGTGCGTGTGCACACACGTACACATGTGTACATGTATGTATAGGCACAGAGTCCTAAAACACAACTGCTGTGTTTCCTAGGCAATTCCATCACCTCCATTCCGGATGAGGCATTTAATGGATTGCAGAATTTGGAAAGGCTTGATCTGAGCAAGAATAATATCACCTCTTCCGGCATAGGTCCCAAAGCATTCAAGGTAAATACATGCTCTGATGTGTAACAGTCGATTCAGACGGCTTTCCTACCACTCGTACTGGCAGCGGGTGGAGTGGGGAAGGGAGGAAAGGTTAAATGTTGTAACTGATAGTTTTTTCCCAAGAAAGTTTCCTCTCTGATGTCCCTAAACTGTATTCAAGTTTTATTTTTAATAGAGCTGTTGTTTCACATGTTTCTGGCTGGTTTTTGTATGCTTCACCCTTAGAGCACCAACAACAGCATTGATGACAAAATTAATGTGAATTTGTAGAGTCGTTTTCTCCCAAGTAGCTGAAATCATGTTGAAATATGGTCTCTTAGGACATGAGGTATTTCTGGGAAGAAAGGATAGCTTTATCTGGAAATTCTATTAACATTTGAAAGCCAGAAAATCAGAGCTTCCCTATTTTATGCCATGGGCAAAAAAACCTGATGAAGGATACTTTAGCAAGAGGGGCTTCTGGAAAAACAAATGGACTCAGATGAAAACTGGCACGAGGATAGGTTAGAAAAAGAAGAGGGAAAGAAAGACGACAGGAAACAGCACAGAAGAAACTTCTGAAAGACTCAGATTTGACCAATTGTTTTTCTAAAAAGGAGAGAGGATCAAGGAATTTCAAACAAAGGCAAGCCCTGTGGATGTGAACAAATACTTATAAATACAGAGGCTTTAAGATCCCAGGTAAAACACATACATCCCAAAAGGTCAAACTTTACCCCCTTGGACAGTCTTCTGTCCATTCTCTCGACAAGTCCCTCGTTCAGATTCTGGACTGGCACATGAGAGAGGCGCAGCAGACACCTGGTGTCACGTTTGTGTCACACACCCGAAGCACATACCTCATGCCAGCCTAGCCATCTTTCTGATATAAAATCTGGGACTCGCGCATTGCTGCATTTGATAAAAAAGGAAGACACTATAGGAAATTATCTTCTTTACTTGTTTTGAGATTTTCTGTCCCATGCCCAAACTGCTGAAATTTGACGGTGAGCACCATTGAAGCGACTCATTCATGTGGTTTCACTAAAACCGGCCCCATGTCGGCGGCGCCGGCAGGTCTGCCCAGTGAGCATGCCAAATGCAGGTATACTTCCCAGACAGTCAGGGTTGTTTGGGTACCTTACAGGAATGGCTTGTGATGTTTGTAGCACTTCATTTTGAAGAATTTCCACTATAATTAGTGCTGTTCGTGATTCTGCTTCTACTGGATGAAGATAGAAAATCGAGGTTTACAAATACATTGAAAGGATTTGAACTGGTGTCCTAATTTGAGCACTCGTGAGAGATTCAGGTTATTGCATGATTTAATCAACTCTGTAACTATTGCTGAGAAGGTGAAAACCTAAGATGGAGCAAAATAGGTCCATCCAGTGGCAAGAGGAGCTTTCTCTTGCTTACTAAAACCACAATGATGGGTGGTAAATAAATATGGGTGAGTGGAGAACAAAATCAAGTGCCATTTACTGAAAATGCCAGGAATAAGTTAACATGGTCAGCATCTACCTGGCAGGGAGAACATGGTGATTCCTGTCTCAAACTGACTAAGTGCAGGTCTGGAAGGCTTCAGTAACTACCACAAACTGACCACTCACTGACATACATTACTGCACATCTGTGACCAGAGTAACAAGTAATTTTGACATTTGCTTTTTAAGCTTTTGAAGAAGTTAATGCACCTGAATATGGATGGAAACCATTTGGTAGAGATTCCTTCAGAACTACCATCTACATTAGAAGAACTTAAACTCAATGAGAACAACCTTCAGACCATTGACGAAGAAAGCTTATCAGGTATTGAGCATTTGCTTTCGTGATATGTGTCCTTAGAACCTTTCTTCTGTAATCATGTGGGAATTTTATACGCAGTATTGCCAAATGAGTAGTTAGTGAGGTTTTCTAGGTCACTTTACTGTATAAGTTGATAAAACATATTTTAACTGTTGACTGGTCAACTTTTTAAAAAGACTTTTAAACTGTCCGTTGTCTTAAAAAGCAGTCTAAATAGAAATAAAACTCTCAAGTGATTTCAGGTTCTCATCATTTTCAATACAATCAATAACTGAACTCCAAACCTGCGATATCCTGAGGTCACACTAAGTGTCCACACACAGCCCTGTGCTCTGCTGTGTCCGCACTGATGCTTCGGTGGTGGTTAGTGCCAAGACTGTACCAGGGTTTGGTGGCTTGGTCTCACTTATCACTCTTGGAGGCGCAGTACACCCCAGGCACAATTCCCGCAGCCTCCACATACTTTGCTATTTTAATTTGTCACGTATTGGCATGTGAGAATTACCTATCAAGCTAAGTAACAGGCACTGTATGTGGGGCTGGGGCTGTCCCATGATCAGAGTACACGTATGCCATGGCAGTCACTTGGCTTTGGCGGTCTTGTCCCCAAGAGGGCTGCTCTGACACTTCTGCCACTTGGTGTCAATGAGGTCGTATACTCATGCCACAGGGCGGGACAGCTGATGCGCCCTGGTGTGTGGCTGCCATGACAGCTGGCTTTCTTATGAACGGGCTTTAGCGAAGGTGCCTACATTCCATATACTTGATACACCTGGCATTAACGCTTACGGTTGTTTCTGGACTGAGCTGGATAACTGAAGTTGTCATATTATGAACTCTGTGTAAATGAGGGGGTATTACATTTAGCTTTTCATGAATTCTGGCTGATGTCTTTGAATAGATTATACGCTTTTATAAGACAATGATTGCCTAATTTTTCTTTTTATCTTCCTAGCAGTCCAGTGTAGCTCTTGAGGTATAGTACTCCACACTTTTATTTGATTTGAAATATATTTATTCTATTAATGTTAAAAACTTAAGCCTTTAAAGGCATAAAATAATTCAACTATTTTATTTCACTCCCAGAAAACTTCATAGGAAAAAAACACTTCTAGTGATGGCGAAAAAAACAATAATAATGAGAGTTGCCAAATCTGAGGATTCCAGGGTTATGGAAATACTCTATTTCCAGATGGAATTTCATAGTACAGAAGAAAAACATTAATAAACACAAATTTGGATGGGCTTTGTCATACGGACAAGACATTAAAAGATTCAATTTCTAACTGCTAGAAATTGAAACAGCCCAAAGGAACACTAGATTTAGAAGAAGTATACTATCGAGCTGTATGTGAAGACGGTGAGAGTCCACGGTGAGAGTCCGTTTCTAGCAGTTACCAAGTATCATTCTAAAACGTTAAGGCCACAGTTAGGAAGCGCCGTCACATGCTCCTGCAAGCGCTCGGCACCTCTTCTCCCTCGTGCACAATGGCCCATCTCCACAGGGTGACTGTGGTCCAGGGCAAACTGGCCTCCTGGGTGCTCCCCTCTGGTGTCCATTGCCCGGGTACCTGGAGGCCTCGGCATGTGCAGGCGGCCAGGAGACTTGCCTCTGTCACCCGGGGTGCTGGGTTTCCTGACTGCCGCAGCCACAGGCTCCTCAGTGCTTGTTAGTCCTGTGGCTGTGGACGGTCAGACGGCAGGCCAGCAGTGGGCAGAGTGAGCCTGAGGACCGGCCACCTCCGTGGCTTGTTGCTCCTCCTTTATCTCCCGGGGCAGGTCCTCACTCTCGACTTTTCTGGTTATATATACATACTGTGTGTGGCCATCCACTCGGGACACCTATGGGATCATGCTCTCAGGCATGTCCATCCTCGTCCACAGCCTGTCACGTTCCCTGACCCCACAGCGGAAGGCCTCCTACCAGCTCTCTGCTAACAAATGCTCTTTCTACCTCAAGTCTAACCTACAAGAGCCTTTTCACCTCTTCTAACTCTACCCTGCTTCCTGTTACCATGCGTGCTTCCTACATAAATATACACAGAAAACAGAGGATAACTGTAAAGTGATGTGTGACATCATGAATTTGGGTTGTGTGTAACATTTCTGTCTCTTCTGTGATCTCTACCCCATTATCTGTTTTTTACTGGAAAACCTCTATTATATTCCCAAACCTCAACGATGTACTAACTACGCTGGATTCTCAAGTATCTTTAGTTTTGGAAGTTAAAGAAGGAAGAAATTAAAGAGGAAACATAATCGCTTATCCTACTTTACTGGTTGGCCTCTAAGTCCTGTTGCTCAGCCCTTCTCCTGACCCCCACCCGCTGAGCCCACCCGCTCAGCTATGTGGAAGAGCATAGCTGAGCCCACCCGCTCTTCCACCTGTCAGGCCTGCACTGCCGGCCGTGTCCTGGGTCCTCTCCTACTGTCTGTGACCTGCACTCCTGAGGGCACTGGCCTGCTTCCCCAACAGGCCCCAGAGGAGGAACTGAGCTGCACAGAGCACTCAGGGCTATGCCCTTAACTTGAGTTGAATATGAAAACATCCCCTATTCTGGAAATCTGGCCACTGAACAAACTCCAGAGTTACACCCTGAATGTCTGAGTCACAGGCCTCTGGGAATCATCACTGCTGAGCTGGCCATTCTTCTTGCAGCTTCCAGTTAATGTGGATCATACCACTCCTGAGGCCACAGAAAAAACAACTTGTTTGTACAAAGACTTTTCTTGGTAGCTCAATCTGAACGGTGGAGAATTTTTTATCATTTTCCTTTCAAAACGTCCATTTGACCTTCTCTGCCAGGAAGTGAACAACTGTGATGGGAATTCACTGTGACAGCAGCCTCTATGTCCAGAGATGAGGCTTTGCCAGGCAAAGAGAGCTCATCCTTTGTCCTAGAAAAGGAGTCCCTCAGTGTAACTCTCCTCGTCCACCCCGATTATGCTGCCATTTCATATCTGCCTGTTTCTGCAAAGGACCTTCCGCAGTATGCTATTTCCTGCCCAGACTCTCCCTGCCTCCAACCCCCAGTTCCTTATAGTGCAGACTTTCATCAGAGGCACAATGAGTTCTCTGCAGGCCTGCCTCTTTGTGGGACTATGCACTCAGCGATCAGTCTCGGCTGATCTGAACATTTGGGATGTGCAAAGGACTTGGCAAAAGGCTGTATAGGGAGACACAAAGAAAGAAGCTGCATCTGCCCTCCAAATACAGGAACATTTCACATGACATTTTGAAAGGTTATAGAAATTGCATGGTTTTCCAATTATCCTAATATCCTGATAATTTTATTTTTTTATAGACTTAAATCAATTGTTCACCTTAGAACTGGAAGGAAATAATCTCAGTGAAATCAATGTTAATCCTTTAGCTTTTAAACCTTTGAAGAACCTATCCTACCTGCGTCTGGGAAGAAATAAATTTAGAATTATACCACAGGGTCTTCCTGCTTCTATTGAGGTACCAATATATTTCTTCTAATGTTTAATATTTTAAATATAGTACTACAGAACAAAACAAACAATATATTTTAAGAGATTATTGTGGTGCATATTAAACTCAGTAGTTTTGATGCTACATATAGAATTTACTATAATTTGAACACTGTTTTCTCTTCAAGTAATACAAAATTATAATTATGAGTGGAAAACCTTGATAAAGTAATAAATGGTCCTGCTGACAGCTCCTGGCAAGGGACTGGGGAACATGAACTGAGAATTTAAACAGAAACTACAATTTGCAAAAAGTACTCCGACTTACAAGACAGTTTAAACTGTTCCAAACAGGAATTGTGATGTCCATTCCAGTCTGCTCCACCCAGAGTCCCTCGTGGACTGAGTGACCCCTCATGGACGGACGCAGGCTACAGAGAAAGCTGCCTGCCGACTAACCAGTTCTGACCAGCTCCTGCCAAGGGCCCAAGTGCTATGCTATTTCCATCCCCGCTGGAGACGCCCCTGCCACCCAGGCATGGTCTCCTTTGCTGCAGCAAGGGGTCCACTTAACTAAAGGGGGACTCCTGGTGGCTTCTGCTATCAGGTGCACACCCTAACTTCCTGCATTAGGGACATGGAGGTCTGGCAGACTCAGCTGAAATCCAGACCACCTCCTCTGAGCTTCGTTTCTACAACATACACCATCACCCAGCAAGAAGGAACCATGAAATTTCCCACAGCTGTGGATCCACTGAACCCAAAGGGGGCCACTGATCTCCAGCTGATGGTACTGCCACAGCCACCACCCTTCCTCTTCCGATTTGCAGATTACGACATAACTTAGAATTCATTAAGAGTAAAGACCAAAGTTCCAATACCTGGCTTTACATCACAATCACTTGGATTCCAAAGAAATGCTGACTCCTGGGCCTATCCCAGACAAGTTAAATCAAGTTCTTTGTAAGGTGGAGTCAGCGATTTACAACTTTTTTAAAAATTAAAATTTTCAATAGCTAATGCATGCACACAGTAAACACGCACATGCACCCACACACGCGCGCGCACACACACATGCACACACCTTGAATAACACAAAGAGCCACGTGTGTCCATTCCACATCTGACCCTCCTGTCCCTGGTTTCTCTTTCCAAAGGGCGTGGGAGGTGCTGTCCACAAGGGCACGTGTGCTCGGAATCCATCCCAGGCCCCGCTTCAGAGCTGCACAGTGTCGACATATGGACGCGTGTGCTTTGACTGGGGACATCTAGGTTGCAATTTACACTTTAGAAAGCTTACAAGTGATCTAATATACAACCAAGGTTGGGAACCACCAATCTACTTTACCCCCAAATACATGCGAAGGTAAAAGCAAAAAGCTAAAAATCTCTTCTAACAAATACCCAAATTAAGTGACAAAGAGGGGAAATCACTGCAATAAAGTTACACTGAAAACACATACCAACCAATTCTCCTTCTGAATTCCAACAAGATCCTTAAGTGAAAATCTCTAATGCCAACTAAATTTAACTTGAAGGCAGCTAACTATTGAAAACTTACTTCAAGTTCTAGCAAACTTCAACCCGATGTTCAATGAATGCTCTTAATTAACTTTTTATTAAATTAATACAACACAAGCGTTTTATTTTATACAACACATTTTTTTGTATAAAAAGTGTGAGCCTAAAAAAACCACAGGCAGCATAGCCTGGTGGGGCCCACCAGGGTGCGTTTTTCTCGCGTCGGCTGTGGAGGCCTGGGCTCGGTTCTCTCTAGGCCAGCACCCCTCCACTGCTATATGGGGGTTATAATTTCTACCTATTATCCATGGTTTTGAAGCCCTCATGAGCTAATTTATGTGAATAAGTTTTGTAAATTAGGAAGCTTTATATAATTATTATGGCATGCTCTAGCTTGCAACATTTTATGGTTAAAAATAATCAAATAAAATTCATTTAATTCCACAAGCATGGCAGATACATTTTTTTCCTAATTAGAAAATTTGACAGCTTAAAAAATGAACTCTCTTGGAAGAGCAGTAAAAAGACTCTTTAGATAACACTGAGAATAGTCTACAATACCATTTTAATTTCTGTGAAATTGAATATATTTATCAAAATAATAGTCCTTTCTCTTAATTATAGGAATTATACCTAGAAAATAACCAAATTGAGGAAATAACTGAAATTTGTTTCAATCAAACCAGAAATATCAATGTCATTGTACTATGTTATAATAACATTGAAGAAAATAGGATTGCTCCCTTAGCTTGGATAAATCACGAGTAAGTATATGCTACAATTTGACTTTCTTGGACAGGTTCTCATTTTGTCATTATTACAAAGGGTGTGAGTGAACATGGTGACAGCATCCTTTCTTAGTGAACCTCCCCTCCCCCAAACTTAGCCACTTCCGTGGAGTTCAAACCATTCATAATACGACTAGTGCGAGGATGAGTGTGGTCACTGCTGTGTGGACACCGCCCCACAGGAAGTGCCGAGCCTGAGCAATGCGGCCTGAGGTGTGATCACTGTACCCCTCCCGCTTGCTCTGTCAGCCTCCCAGGGCGGGGCGGGGCGGGGCGGGGCAGGGCGGGCGGGGGCGTGAAGCCTAGTGAGATAATCCCTGGCCTAGAGTGAGGATGGACTGCCTGGCTCCCCTTAGGACCAAGCACAGGACTCACCACCTGAAGCACACAGCCTTCATTGCTAAACTATCTCACGGCTTACAAACTAGACTGGAGACCGCCTGGCCTGGTAGCCTAGGCAGACAGCCCATCTTCTTGGAGAGGAAGTAGCCGCCGCAGGCTGCAGCCCTCAGTAAAGGGGCCAGTGTGGCGGCCTTGCTGTCAGGATTGGGGGGATGAGCCACATAGGGAGCCAGGGAGCTCTGTCAGCTGGCCCCGCAGGCGGTGAGGGAACGAGGGATCTGTCTAGCACAGCCCGGAAAGGTACCTTTCAGAAGCAGGATGCAGACAGATGAAAGAGGTCGTGGCGGCCAGTGGGTTCAGTGGGATGTGGTAGCTGTAGGTGGCTCAGTCCTCATCAGGAGCAGCCTACGGCGGGCAGAGGCTGCAGGTGAGACTCCTGAAACCAGCCAGGCAGCTCACATTTCCATCTCTCTAGCCAGTGAACAATCTTTTCTAGATCCCTGTCTCACAGCAGGTCCCAGGTGCCGGGTCAGAGCAAACGTAGAATGAGAATACAAATGCCCACAACCCAGCCACTTCCTTGCTGGAGCCCGAGACGATCTTAGGGAGAGGCAGTGTGCTTTCGCCAGGGCTCGCAGATCTCATTTCTGATTCACGTGTGACCTTAGAGGTATCTGGAGGCCTCTTTGGGCCTCGCCATTACCTCTGGACTCGTGCTCCTCTGTAATGGAGCCTGAGCAGCTGTGTGGTGCCAGGTCAGAGCATGTGCCCGGCAGCCAGGCTGCCACCCAGCCATGGTTACCTAGGGGTCATTACTGACACCGACAGCACCCTCACAAGCCTCATGAAAGCCCAGAGCACACGTTGCTGCCCTGACATGCCACCCTGTTTATCTTCCCTTTTGCAGAAACCTAGAGTCAATCGACCTGTCCTACAACAGGCTCTACCAGGTCCCCTCCTACCTCCCCAAATCGCTGCTGCGGCTCGTGGTCCTGGGGAACAGGATCGAGCGCATCCCTGGCTACGTGTTTGGCCACATGAAGCCAGGCCTGGAGTACCTCTACCTGTCATTTAACAGACTCTCTGATGACGGCGTGGACAGAGTCTCCTTCTACGGGGCTTATCATTCTCTGCGAGAGCTGTTTCTGGACCACAATGACTTCAAATCTATACCACCTGGGCTACAAGAAATGAAAGCACTGCATTTTCTGAGGCTAAACAACAATAAGATACGGTAAATTCTGGCTTTTTCAAGTATCTGGTTAAATTGTTGCAATTGACAAAGTACATGATTAAACCACCATGACGTGATGTCTGAGGTTGCCTTTAAGGAAAAAAGTGACAAGAACTAAACAAGAATGGCAAATATTAGCAATTGTCAAAACCAAATGATAATAGGTACATTGGGATTCATTATAATTTTTTCTACTTTTATACACGTTTGCAAGCTTCCATAAGAAATTTTTTTAAAATATAGAGTATTGGGCCGGCTCGGTGGCTCAGGCGGTTGGAGCTCCATGCTCCTAACTCCGAAGGCTGCCGGTTCGATTCCCACATGGGCCAGTGGGCTCTCAACCCCAAGGTTGCCGGTTCAACTTCTCGAGTCCCGCAAGGGATGGTGGGCTCTGCCCCCTGCAACTAAGATAGAACACAGCACCTTGAGGTGAGCTGCTGCTGAGTGCCCGCATGGCTCACTTGGTTGGAGTGCGTCCTCTCAACCACAAGGTTGCCAGTTCGATTCCTCAACTCCCCCAAGGGATGGGGGACTGCGCCCCCTACAACTAGCAATGGCAACTGGACCTGGAGCTGAGTTGCGCCCTCCACAACTAAAACTGAAAGGACAACAACTTGAAGCTGAATGGCACCCTCCACAACTAAGATTGAAAGGACAACAACTTGACTTGGAAAAAAGTCCTGGAAGTACACACTGTTCCCCAATAAAGTCCTGTTCCCCTTCCCCAATAAAATCTTAAAAAAAAAAACAACAAACAGTAAGAACGTTAAAAAAAAAAAAGAGTATTATTGTATAATACTTAGAACCTTAAAGACAGGTTAGAGTGAGGCATCAAGGCAGATGATTACAGTGCTGCTCCCACTCCGCATATAATCATAAACACTGTCCTGCGGAGCACAAAATACAAGTAACCGCTTATGCTAAAATTAAAATCACTTCTATCCAGATTCTTCTGAAAGCAAAGTTCTAAATAAATGTATTGAGATTCAGCTTCCCTCCCTTCTGGAGACACACTTTCCTGCATGTTTTCCGTCTGCCCAGAAAGCATGAGTGTCTCAAGAATGAATCTGGAACACTTTGTTAGTGCATCACGAAGAGTGGCAGATCACAGAGCTTTGCAGCCGGGGACCTGAGGTTTACACCCTTATGCTTTTCCCTATCTCTGAAATCCCAAATACATTTAAACTCCCCAAAAACAAGACAGAGAAGGGGTCGTTTATGAAAGCCCTGGGGGATGAGGTGAGGGGCGCGTTGTAAGATTTGGTTTCAAACTATTTTGGCCAAAATACCTCACAGGTCATGGTATAAGCTTCCTATTACATTGCAACAGGAGGCATATGTTTGTTTATCACACTTCTGGAGGGATTTAGGTGGTCATGGCCGGATATCTCCAGTATCACCTTTCTCCTCCATCACTGAACCAATAGTTTCACTCAAAGATGACTGTTGCTTGAATCTGTTATTTTCACAGGGGTAAAAAATGGTGAATTTCTATTTTTGTCATTCTTTCCATATTTGTTAACTGGAATTCCTCTGTAAATAATTTTCTCTTATCAAGTAGGGCCACTTTGTTACTCTGAAAGGCAGGATAAATGATCAGTTCTTTCCTGTAAATTGCGGGAGTGAGAAACTGGTTATAAATTTATAGCTATATGATGTGATGGATGTTAAATAAACTAATTGAGGCAATCATTTCCCAGTATATACATACAAGTACATCAAATCATTATGTTGTACATTTAAAGTAATACAATATATGTCAATTATATTCTTATAAAACTGGAAAAATTATATATATGTATTATATATGAACAAGAAAGACTATAAATATATATTAAAATGTTAATAGAGGCTGTCTCAGGAAAAAAAATAAGTTGGTGCCTAAGTGTTTTGGCTTTGGCCTTTTCTCTTTATGGATAACCCACATGAATTTATGATTCAGAATATTTTGATCAATTGCAATTATCACTCTGAAACTACCCCTACCTCAGCCAATGGCAGCGCTTCAAGCTGGCTCCTGTGTCCTTGGACAGACCGCCACTGACCATGGACAGCTCGCTTTTACTCTTCCCATTGCATATCTGCGCCAGCCTCCTGCAAAGAGCTCCAGGGCCTTTCACAGGGGGACAGTAGACAGGGTCCCCAATCTGGACACCGAGCATGTTCCTTTCAAATGTGGTTTTACTGATTGAAAACTGCCAGGAAATACGCATTTTGTGAAGAAAAAGAATATGACTTCATATTGACATTCCCGATTGAAATTTAACATTATAGAGTATTCCTTTTGTTTTAAACTTGTTTTCCTTTACTGAAAATCTAGGTTCCCAGCAATATTAACTTAATTTGTTATCTTACGATATATAAACACTAGTTTCAAAATAATAATACCATTATTATGAGTAACAACAGAAAATTTATGATATATTTGGTAGCTCTAGAGAATACGTTCTCTAGAATGCATTCTCTAGAATACGTTCCACAAAGGATTTACAGCTGAAATACAGTGGTTTTCTCTGCAACAATATGTCTACAATTAATACATATTCAGAAAAGGTCTTTATTTTTGGAATTGCTATTTTCTATTTGATTAACATTATTTTTACTGTTAAACATTTATATAATTCCAAAGTCAAAAATGTGTAACAAGGATTATTAAGAGAAGTCTTTCTACTATGCCTGTCCCTTACACTGTATTCCACCTTTCCCCATAGGTTAAAATTTTAAATTAATTTCTAGTATGTCCTTCCAGTGTTTCTTTTTTTTTTAATTAAAATTTATTGGGGTGACAATTGTTAGTAAAATTACATAGATTTCAGGTGTACAATTCTGTAATACATCATCTATATCTCACATTGTCCAGTATTTCTTTTTGCAAATATAAGCATACATACATACACATATTCATATTTCCCCATCCTCTCCCACAATTATTACATAAATTATTACACAGAAGGACTTTTCTTTTCCCTCTTGAAAGAAACAATACATGTTTTTACTTTTTAAAATTATCAGTATATCATGGATATTACACCATAACAGTATATCGAGAATTTTCTCATTTCTTTTTACAACTGAATAGTATTCCATTTTACAGACATTTTATTCAATCAGTTCCTTATTGATAGAAATTTGATTGTTTCCATTCTTTTACTACTACAAATAAAGCCACAATGCATAATTTTGTTCATCACTTTGTATTTTTCCAGTCTAGCTTTGGGATAGATTCCTCGTAGTGGAATGGCTGGGTGAAAAGATAAAATGCACATGTAGTTTTGCCAGATGCTGCAAAATTCCTTTCGATTGGGACTGTATTGTTTTGAATTCCTTTTAAAGGTGTTTGGTCTTCCACAGCTTCATTGTCAGAACATGTTGGTGAGCTTCTGGACATTTTTTGTGGCAAATCTGGTGACAGCGGTATGCCAGTATACTTTCAATTCATGTTTCTCTTATCATGAATAAAACTGAGCACCTTTTCATGTTTACACATCATTTCATGCTTTCTTTTGAGAACTGGTTACCCAGTTCTTTTATTTTCTCTTCTCTTTTTGCTCTTACATTTTTAGGAGCCCTTTAGCTGTGATATAAGTTGCAAAGACTTTTTCCTAGTTTGCCATTTGTCTTTTAAGTTTACATTTTTTTAAACACTGTGGTCAATTTATTAATCTCTTCTTTTAGTGCTTCTAGTTTTTGAGTCAGAAATAGGAAGATACCTCTGCTGCCAGGGTATGGTCATGCTTTCTTTATTCTGATACATCTGTGGCTTCATTTTTTTCACATTTAGATCTCTTATGTACTTGGAACTTTTTCTGGTATATAATATAAAAAGGGGGATCCAATTTTATTTAAGAACAAAATAATTTTTAAACAAATATAAAACTTAACTCCTAAATTATGAAGGCAGAATATTACTTGGACCAGTTATGACTTTCATGTCTATTTTTCCTTAGGAATATTCTTCCAGAACAAATTTGCAATGCTGAAGAAGATGGTGATTCAACACTGGAACATCTTCATCTTGAACACAATTATATTAAAACAAGAGAAATATCACCCTATGCATTTTCATGCATAAGATCATATTCAAGTATCGTTCTTAAACCACAGAATATCAAGTAACTTCATTTTTTCCTTTGTCATTTATAAACTGTACTCATATACTTATGTAGTAGAATTTGTCATCCTTAAGAGAGACATCATGTCATGTTATACTCGGTATCATTATGCTAGTCTACCTGATTCACCAGCCTACAGATGAACAACCAAAAACATATGTAGAAGGTTTAGTCTTCTAGCACTTTTAGAGAAGGTTTCAGTTTCACGCTCTAGAAAGAAGCTATCTGATTGCAAAGTTTTTCTCATGGAAATAGGATGTTAGGCACCGCTGAGCTAGATTGGGAGAATCTGGAACAAAATAAGCATGTCCTTTACAACAGATGGGTGAGTGTTGCTATCAGCTGGGAACCTCCTAAGTCTGTTTAAAAGTTATGTATGTTATGGTTCAAGACCAAGAAGTGAAAGGCTGGGAAAAATAACAGGTAGAATATATGAATGAGTATTCGGTTTATTATTCTAAAGTTAAAACAATAATTAATTTTCTTTAAGACCGTATGCTACAATTATTGGTACAAATGAACTTAATTATTGGGTTAGCTTTAGTTCCTTCTATTAATTACATGTATGAAATTAAAACCCTATTGTAATGCTAATTTCCTGGTTTTGAGAATTGTACTATGGTTATTTCCATGGTTATTAACATCAGGGGTAGCTGGGAGAAGGATACATGTAACTTCCATACTATTTTGAAACTTTTCTATAGGTTTAAAATGTGTAACAGTATATTAAGATCATCCTTGTTATTCTTAAGATCAAAAGAATTTACGGAAAGCAGTGGAGTTTGTTTAAAATATAATTTAATTATCCTTGACTATGTAAATGTAAACCTAATACACAAATTTTTGAAAATTTTTGCTCCTTGGTCATTTTTAGCACCTATTTGCCCTAATTTGCTCAAGTGTATCCTTTCACTCAGTTCAATTTAACATGAAGCTATTAGTATTTACTATATACTAAACCACATATTAAATTTTTCATTATATAATGATCTTTCAGCTCTAATTCTAAAATAATTTATAAAAGACACATGCAGAAACTGTGTTGACTTCTCTTGTTACTATCAGTTTCATGTCTTGTAAAACACCAGACTAGGAACTCAAGTTCCCGTCTTGGCACCCGTGAGCAGGTAACTCTAATTTTTTGAACTTCACTTATTTAATCTTTTAACAATTCTCTCACTACCCTCAGATACTTCCAGCCCCACTTTAATATCAACTTTTCATATGAAATTGAGAGCAACCAGTATATTCAACCAACGTTGACTATTTCCTGGGCAACTTTCAGGATGTAAAAGTTTCACTTGCCCATTTGAGCTAATGTTATTTCTAAGCCCTTCTTTTTAAGCCCCTTCTCTTAATATCCAGGATTTTAAGATTACAGCATGAAAAAGAATAATATGATGAAGACTGTTAGAATCATGAGTCAAAGGCTTAAGCCAAGTAGCTAAAAACAGAATCTTATGAAACAAAAAGCTGAGATTTAGAATTAGTTGTGGAACGCAGGAGCATTAACTAACTTAAATTGGACAACTTGAATGTAAGAGACAGGTAAATACAAGAAGATACGGTTATCCATTCATTTAACAAGAACGCTTGTGCAGTGTTTCTTGCTGTGTGAATATAAATGCATAGACATAAATGGTTTAAGGCAATCTAAGCAGTAAACAATATTAGTGTCAGAGGGAATCAAACTAAGTAAGGTGAACCAATAGAATTAGTAACCTGGGACAACACAGACGGATACTGAACCATTCCTGCATTCATTTTTCATTCTGACTTTAATCGGCTGTGTTCCAGATGTTCCTCTAGAGCAGGGCTGTCCAAACGGCGGCCCGCGGGCCAACTGTGGCCCATGATCCATTGTTCATTGGCCCGCAGCAAATTCCAAAAGTATATTTAGTTTCCTTAAATACACCAGGTGAGGCAACACGTACTTCACCTCGAGTGAGTGGCCCGGCTGTGTGTGTATTTTACCGCATACGGCCCTTGGTGAAACACGTTGAAAAAAGTTTGGACATGCCTGCTCTAGAGAAAGGCGGGGACGAACAGATCAGACAAGGTCCCCGCGCAGTGGGAGTGCATTAGTGTGGGAGGGGCAATAAGCAGGAAATTAAATGGGACAATCGAATCCATAGGTCGGGTCACTGAAACCAGTACAACAGGGTGGAGATGTGATGAAGCACGCCGGGGTCCTGAACTCCTTCTTCCCGCAGGCACTCCCAGACTCCTGGGTCTCAAGAGTGTCTGAGCCTCCCAAGTCCCAGGAAGACCCGCCATCCCTAGCAGCCTTGGAGAGATACCAGGCCCAGGAGCATACTAAGACCCTACTGTGTGTGTGCTCAAACACGCCTTGTTGGGAGCAGAATCTTGAGGAAGGCTGAAAATCAGAATAACTGATAGAAGCTTGTTCTTAAGTCCGACAATGCTTTCATTTCAGTGGATTTTGTCATTTAAAATAGAAAATATGTCTATCATTGAACTTTTTCAGCCTTGAAATTTCATCCTCTGAACAGGAAGTTTTAATTCCATTAAAAGAAAGTGATAAATGTCCTTACAGCAAACACATCACAATACAATGTTAAAAACAAACAGATGTCCTGTCTGGCTTCAGAAATATGCTGTAATTACTAACACATATGTCCGCTAAGGAAGTCCCTGCCTAGCGATGGTCTGCAAATACTAACAGTGTCATTTTTGTACATATGATATAAGACAATTAAATTCGCAAACCCATCCTAGAAAAATGCTCCATACCTCACTGCTGAATATCACTACGGTCACCTTCGAAGTCCTCCCCTTGGGAAGCTATGCACCGACGCCAGCACCTAGTCCTCCCTTCAAAGCAGTTTTGGAACTCTTTTTCTGGAATGGCCATCAAAGCTGTCGTCGTATTACCCTTGATGTTCTGAATGTCATGCAAATGTCTTCCTTTCAATATTTCCTTTATCTTCAGGTAAAGAAAGAAATCATTGGGGGCCAGATCAGGTGACTAGGGAGGGTGCTCCAATACAGTTATTTGTTTACTGGCTAAAAACTCCCTCACAGACAATGTCTTGTGAGCTGGTGCATTGTCGTGATGCAAGAGCCATGAATTGTTGGCAAAAAGTTCAGGTCATCTAACTTTTCACGCAGCCTTTTCAGCACTTCCAAATAGCAAACTTGGTTAACTGTTTGTCTGGTTGGTACAAATTCATAATGAATCATCCCTCTGATGTCAAAAAAGGTTAGCAACGTCGTGCAACAAGTTCACGAACTTAATGCCAGACCTCATAAATACAAGAAATACTAACTGTATTTTTAATTTTGAGATTTGGCTTATTGTAGATAAGGCTATTTTTAAAAGCAATAAAGATATGATATGGTAAAAGACATATATAGCCTGGAATCATAAGGAAATAATTAGACCAGGAATCAGGACACCTGGGTGCCCATCTTGGTCTCTGATGATTAATTATGCAGCCATTTTACTTTTCTGTGATTCACTTACTTTGCTTATAAAACTACATGTTTGGACCAGACCAGTGGTTTGTAAGCCTGGCTCAGTAGGGTTCATGGAGTCCCTGAGGACTCTCCCTTTAGACACAGCAGCTTTGCTACCATCAGGAAGGGCTAGCTGCCGCTGTCGCCCTTTTGTTTCTGAAAACAAACGGACAAGAAACCACCTAAGTCACACAGTGAGTGGTAAGATTCACAAGGAACATGCAGTCAAGGTTCCTGGCCCCTCCCTAAGCCTGTGCCAGTACCGGCAGGATGGCCTTGGCGGGAGCAAACCCTTCCTAGGTACGCAGATCACAGCGGCCTGGATTGTAGCCACACTAGATCAGGGCAAGGAAGTTTGGCGGGGTGTTCCTTTGGAGCTCCAGCACCACCGTGTGGCATCAGCCCTGAGCAGCTCTACAACAACCAGACAGCTGACCTTTGACCCGACACTCTGAAAGGCAGTTGGCTGGGTGCATATTCTACAGGATGGGTACAATGGGGCGCCTTGTGCCACAGGGCACAGATGAGGCTCACGTCCTCCACCTCTGCCTGACTCTGGTTCCCTATGGAGCGGGCAGGTCCGGATGTGGGCCAGGAAGGATAAGTGGGCAGAACCCGGGAGCCATGGAGACTCAAGGCTGAGACTAGCCTTACCCTGCACCATGTGACTGAAGCCTGCAAAGTGGAAGAAAAGTCTGGACACCCAAGAGAAGGCGTGACGTACCTGTGAATCTGAGGGCGCAGGGCACCTGGTGCAGCGGTGCTGCCAACGGGGTGAGGAGGACACAGTAATCTCTCTGTCATGCGGGGGACCCAGCTCACTGAGCCATTTGTTATGCGAGGCAGTCTGCGGGGTCTCTCATCCCGCTCCCCACCCAAGAACGCAGGGTACGGCTAGGCCAAAAAGGAACACCCACGGAGCCATAGATAGGGGAGTCATACCACTATAGTCTCACTGGAAGCCGGATCCACGTGACGACAACCTGCTGTGCGCTTCTCTGCCTGCCACCCAACCGACTCACCAACCAGGGCAGCCGCGGCAGTTATATCAGTGGCTAATTAGCTAACTGGTTACAGCTGACGGCCAACTAGCCACAGCTGACGGCCACCTACTACCCCAGCCAGCACCTTTCCCATGTGAGGCTGAGAGCCTGGAAACTGCTCTCTGGGACTCTGTCCCCACACTCTCCGTGGGCTTCCACTGTCAGATGACTCCACCATCACCTGAGAAGTTAGCCTCATGAAGGCCAAGCTAATTGCTCCGTAAGATGACTGCCTTCAAATGGAAAATACCACTCGCAACACCAGTTGAAACCTGCCTCTGCAGTGTCCTCTGATCCGCTGACACCTCGGAGGGTTAGGAGGTCCAGATGACGGCCCCATTCACACACAGAATGTGACTGGTCCATTAATTGTGGAGTGCCACGGAACGTAAACCTTGCAATGCACTGGAAGTGTTAACAAATACAATGCTTGTTTTAGGATAACTTTAGATTGGTAGGTATGTCAAACTTAACCACAGACAACGGCTACACACCTAAAGAATGAAACCCTAACTTTTACTGACGGCACACACTGTGTCAAGCACACTGCAGCAGGCACAGCTGGTGTCCCCAAACTGACAAATTCAGATGAGGAGTAGCAAGGAAGCCGGCGCTCTCATACAGGAAATGATTAGTGCTGAATCGTACAATGCACACACATCACCTGGAAGAGAACAGATCCACAGGCTTGAGGGGGCCTTGAACTAAGACTGGGATCAGCTGAGGGCGAGAATGACTACGAGAGCAGTGTGGGCCGCGCAGGCTGAGGCTCTGTGGTCAGGAAAGGCCCAGGAGAGGCCAGAAGCCAAGGGAGACCAGATTCACAGTGATGAGAAATCTGGGCACCACTGACAAATTCTGAAAGTGAGTCATGAAAGCGGTGGTTTCAGGAAAAGAGCCACCACTGTAATAATCTAGCATGGATCCACACAGCACAGGTGACAGGAGGAACAAGCAGAAACAGGAGCAGGTATGACAGAGACTACCAAGAAAATACCAGTGTGTAGCTGTCTGCCAGATAAGACAGAAAAAGAAGAGAAGGGAATACAGAAGACTTGCTCAGTGGTGATGCTGAGAGGCTGAGAGAAAGGGACCATCTGGGCAAGAATATGCTAAAGATGGAGCCACCATGGATGCCAGGCACAAAGACGGGAGCGGGGAAAGATGGGAAGGCAAACAGCTGGAGCAGAATCCACAGGCAAGGATGCACCCTGAGGGGCACATAAGGATGACAGGAAAGCAGACCCCCGCTGGGCGCCAGCTCCCAATGTGAAGGGGAGCGAAGGAGCCACATGCACTGCAAGTCTGCGTCTGACCTGAGCTTTGGTCTGGCCTTGTGGAGCTTCCAGGGCATGAGACAAGCTGTGCCTAGAAGCCTGGCTCTTTGGGAAGCGCCCTTCTCCCCTCGGCATTCGGTGTCTGTGCCAGCATCCTGGTGACAGGCAGGTCTGGTATTAGGAGTTAGGTCTGTATTGATTATTTCTTTGCACGTGGGGTGTTGCACAGTACACAGGTAGAGGGTATACACTAAGTCTTCACTTAACGTGGTCGATAGGTTCCGTGACTTTACACCATACACAACAAACCCAGTTATCCCACTGACACAGCAAGAGTCAAGTTCCTACAGCTCCTCATCAATGCTGTAACAAAATGACATTGAATAAAAGGACATTACTCAAGGACCTGCTGTATTTTGTTCCCCCCCAAAGACTGTAAAACTTAAAACAGAGACAATTCATTTCTTGGATCCCTGTATTCTGTGCATAAAATAAGTGCTAAAATGATTGTTGATTCCCCTAGTTTAAACCGAATCAACTCCTAAGTTTTTCAAAGTTGATGTTAACACTACTTCAAAACAAAACAAAAAGGAATCCGCAAATTTTAAGGATCTGTAAAGGAAAAATGAGAACATGAACTGAAAAAGATTTATATAGTCATAAAATTAATAAGGAGTCATTTATTAATATTTCCTGATATGAACATCAGGAAGCACAGAGCATAGTTTATAAACAATTAAGTCATGCTTTGACAACTGGGAATACTTAGGAATCGACTGGTTGTTCTGCATAACAGAAACACTGCTGTGCTTTCCAAAGCTACCATTTAAACACACTGTGAATTACGAGGTTTGTAGACACCGGCATAAAAGAATGAAATAAATACTCAAATTTTGCTGTTTAAGTGAAACCTCAAACGGCTGGGTAAAACCTCCTATGATATCTATTCCACCACTTTCCCTTATTTAGAAAACAAAGTTTCCTCATAGGAGAAATATTTACAGATTGATGATGACAACTATTATCTGTCCACGGTTGAATGTGAATTCAGATCCTTGGTCAGCTTCAAACAAAAATATTAAAAGTGCCCATGAAAACAGTCAGAAGTTTGTGGCCAGCTCTAATTTCTGCCAGGTCACTCCAGGGCCCTCACACCCTAGAGGCCCACCTCTTGTAGTTAAACAAGCACAAGCATGGTGATTCTGAACTGGAATCCTTATTAGTTGTGGACTTAGCCAGTCAGACTGTGATTTCCAGTTTCTCACCCATGAAATTGGGGGGAACGACATCCATGTCCCAAGGCTGCTGGCAAGGCGACATGAGGTGATGTCCATGACAGTGCCAGGCATAGGGTGAATGTCACATGAGGTGAGTGTCCATTCCTTCATGAACAGGTGCTAGGAACCCAGCAGGCAGGTGGCCAGGCTGCCAGGCCTCTTAATATGGTTAGGTATTAAATATTCAAGGAAACTGATTCCTTAGATTATGGAATCGCTGGGAAGATGAGAGGGCCTATTACGCTAGGATGGGTCAGCAGATACTCTATGGAGCGCCAGGCCCCAGTGGGAACTGTGGCCATGTCAGCAGCCTTCCCAAGCATGGCTGCCTTTCCTGTGTCACTGCACGTTCATGTCCACCCCAGAGCAGAGTGGCACCACAGTAGAATGTGCTCGAGCAGGGGCTCCATAAGCACAGTGAAACTGGGATCCGAGTCTACACTACTTCTTGTCATAGACACGGGAGTACTTTAGAGGCAGGTTTTTAATAAAATCCTGATTATCGGAAAGAAAAGTTAAGTCTGACTTATGTGATTATAAACCTAAAAAGGGGTTTGTAAAAACCATACTTAAAATAGCCAGCCATACTCGAAGACTATTTGATCAGTAAACCTGTCCTGCAGATGGCTTCTTATCTCCAAGATAAGCCCGGGTGGGTGTGCAGGGGTAGAGGAAGAGTCTGCGTGTGAGCTTGACCTTCAGCTGGGTGCACCATGTTCTGGGCGGATAGTTCTCCTGGGGACTTTAATTATTTCATTACTGCCCCTGTGAACACCAGCTCTGACTGAACCTAATCCAACAGATCCATAGGCATGTGGAAAAGATTTTCAGAGAAACTAAAATCCACCATAAACCATGTAGTCCCACATTACTACATGTATGATCCTATGTGTCTGAAACGAGGCTTCGGCACATTCTAATCTATTATTCATGTCCCTGCTCCAACATGCTGAACAGGAACAGCTGAAACTATAAACCATGCTGAATTCCGTTCTGTCACACAGTCATTTGCAAAGAAGTGAATGTTTCTAACTTAGTAAATAGAGCTTAGTGATCATACGACTAAAAAATAAAGGCATGACTATTTCTTCTTTGAAGTTAATGTTTCTCTTTCTACATGAACATGGATAAAATCAAAACTTACAGTCTAGCATATTTTTTCCTTTGCACAAAATGTGAAGAATGTGAGTCCACACAAGGGAAAGCAGATTGTATTAAAAATAACATGTGATTGCACTAAACACACATTAGTTTGGAAAAGAATAGAAATACATCATGTTATTAAAATGTCATTGTGGGTTTCTAAGTAACAGAATCTCTGTGGTCAAATAAACTTACATTAAACTATCAACTGATCCAAACTTTTTAAAAGTTAGAATCTCCTGAAGATTCATTTGTTTTGAGTAAGTTAGGAATTACGTTCACAATTACCAAATTAATATGTGAACTGTCTGAAATGCTAATTTAACTAGTATTCTGACACTCAGAATAAAGACAGAATTATAAACTGTGAATCTATTCTAGGGCAGCAGTTCTGAACTATTTCAAGGATGAACCCCTTTGAGGATATGAATCTCTATACAGAAAACATACACACACAAACACTGCATGTATCAAGATTCATAAAACCTTTCCCAAGTCCTTTAGGGATTAAATCAGAGTTAAAATGAATTTAAGGCAAATTGCCTATTTCCCATAATTATTTAGCATTTATTCCCCCATTTATTTAACAATATTTTTAAGGTTGTAGAAAAGTTGAAATAATATAATGAACATCTATATACTTTTGACCTACATTCACCAATTAATAATGTTTTGTCACATTCATTTTATCTTTTTTTCCATATCCATATCTATACCTACATATACATATACATATATGTATTTGTGGGGGACATGGGCTGGACCATTTGAATGTAAGTTATAGATATTATAACATGTCATTTCCGTATGAATTGCTTAAAAACAAGAACATTTTCTTACATAACCATGAGACAATGATCCCATTCTCTCACATAATGAAATTAACATTTATTAAGCATCACCTAAATGCCGTCCATATTCAGATTTCCCCAGTAGTTCCAACAATATCTTAAGTTTCTGTGCATGTGTGTGTATGGTTCAAGATATAATCAGAGTTCACATCCTGACCCTTTATCTCTAACCTAGAGCGGCAATTCCCCGCCTATTTGAGTTTCACAACAAACTGACAATTTTGAGGCATTATTTTAAAACATTTGACACGAACACAGTATTTTAAACTGAACTGGGGCCGGCTCCGTGGCTCAGGCGGTTGGAGCGCCGGTAGATTCGCCGGAGGCCGCCAGTTCGATTCCCACATGGGCCAGTGAGCTGCGCCCTCTACAGCTAACATTGTGAACAACAGCTCTCCCTGGAGCTGGGCTGAGGTTGGCGTGAGCTGCTGTGTGCTGCCATGAGCAGCCGATGGCCAGTGTGAGTGGCCGGCAGCCATCGTGAGCAGCCGGCAGCCGGCGAGAGCTTCAGTGAGCTGCCGTGAGCAGCCAACCCACGACTGGTGACCGACTGCCTCAGCCGGGGGAAGCGCAAGGCTCATACCACCAGCATGGGCCAGGGAGCTGTGTCCTACACAACTAGACTGAGAAACAACAGCTTGAACTGGAAGGGGGGGAGGGGAGACGGAAGAAAGGAGGGGACTATACTGTGTAAGTTCTTCAATTTTGATAAAGTAAACTTAATTCATTTAAATAAAAATTTGTGGTATTAATTCATTTCCAGAGTGAAATCTCTCTCAGCCTCTGAGTCACAGAAATGAGCCCTCGGAAGCACAGGGGTAGAGGAGGGAAGGGAGCTGAGAACCAGGGACCAGCGGCCCATGTGAAGGATGTCGCCACCATGAGCTCGGCCAACTGCTGGAACTGCACAGGCATTAAGAGCGTGCTTTGTCAGGTTGATTTTTAAAGATATTCTGTAAATTTGGACCTTGATATAAAATTTCCTCATTTCTAAAAATACCATATGCTCCCCATAAAACACATTTGAAGGCTGAATATGGCCCCCCAGCCATGACCTGCTGTATACAGTCAGTTCATGATAAACTAGAGTCTAGTGCACCGTGGGAGGCAGCTGAACACTCGAAACAGACTGCAGTCGTAACCAGCCACTCTTTGCAGAAGCCTTGTGAGAGCCTACTACATACAGCATGTTACTCTTAACGAACATGGGTTATTTAAAATTACACTAGGATTCAATGGCCTAGAACATTCTTAACTAGGTATTTGCAAGTCATGCTCCCTCATATCCCTCAGGGCTCCCCGACAACTGACCCCGACCCATCTTGCTTTTCTCACTGAATAAACGGTAGACACACAGGTTCCCTGGAGCTACTGCTACCTGGGAGCGTTATATAATCCATCCCAATGGACTTAGAAGGTGAGGGCAGAGAAGTGAGGACACACCAGATACTGGCTGGTGAACACCACAAAATTCAATCACTTGAGCAACACCTGCGTTTGGGAAGCGTCACATGTGGCCACAGTCACCCCTAACCCTCACCCATTGGATCTTAATTTGAACAAGAGGATTTCTAAGGTCCTTTCCAGTTCTCATCTGTTTGGACCTCGACCACTCCATTTCTACAGTAAGAGAAGGTCAGGAAAGGGTCTGAGAAATTATATGTGAGCTAGCCTTAAGCAATTTATTTTTACGTGGATGGACTATATCAAGCCATGCAAGAAATTTGTGTTGAAGTTCCTTTTATGGCAATCCATGTCTCTGCTCATAAAATGTTAGTACAGAGAATGTCACTTTTTCAGTTTTGCCATTTATTTTCTTGTTTACCATGTAATAATGTGCAAGTTACTCATGATTCCTAAAGATATTGTCTGCTATAGTAAAACTAATTCTCCAATATTTAGACCAAAGCCTGAAGAGGCAAAAACCAAACAATAAAAACAAAGAAACATGTAGAAAAGAATTAGGTTCCCCTCCACTGAAGCCCTACAAGAACCAAAACCAGAAGATTTTCCCCACCTTCCTTTAGGGAAGAGGCAGTGCATTGTTGTACCTGCAATGACAACCCGCCAAGGTGTGGGGAGAAACTTCAGTTTCTCTCTAAGTGGTGTGTGTGCGCATGCTGGGCCACCTCTGCAGTCTGAGGTGAGGCTTCACACCCTACAGTCCCACGTCCATGGGGGTGTCTGGGCCCTGGGCTGGATTCCTAGCCACACTGACTGCGGAACAGGGGGAATAAGTCAAATACACTCCTCCCAGCTTGCATTGTACGCCAGGGCCTATTTCCTTCCCCAAGCCCTTTGACCAAAGATCAAAGCAAGATGCTGGAGGAAGACAAGCTCAGGGCTCACACGCGGAGAGAGGAGGGATATTGTAATGCACCTTTAGAATAACAACCGCACATGGACTGCCTCCCAGCTCTCCAGATACAGGCACAATCCCACTGGAAGGGCTGTGCAGGCAACATGACCATGGAGAATGACGTGGACAAATGGTGTGAGCAGAGAGATGCAAAGGTAGGGGTGGGAAGCACATCCCATGGGGAGGAGGAGCTGCCACCAGCCCCAGCTAAGTGGCGCCATATAAAAACAGGAGCTACACATTGGCAAAACTTTATTCCTCAAGAGAAATTGAAACCTCATCATATTTAAATGCAGCCATTCCACCTAACAAAATTTATACACATGAGCCTCAGATGATAAAGAATGTTTGAATGTTCATGGCACTCCACAGACTATATATAAATGAAATACATAATTTGTGGTATATTCATACAATAGAATACCATACAATAACAAAAATGAACAAACAACTGCTAACCACGGTGACCTAGATGGAACTCAAAAACATAACGCTGAACGAAGAAAGCCAGACACAAAAGAGAATGTACCATATGATTGATCCACTTACGTAAAGTTCAGGAAACAAGCGATGGTATCTGAAGTCAGATAGTGGCCTCTCTGAGGAGAGCGAGTCCCTGGGAGCTCTGGGAGTTCAAGGCTTTCTTGATCAGGATTCAGTTTGTAAAAATTAATTGAGCTGTACCATTATGATTTGCTTATATTTTTGTAATATGTATTTCCATTAAAAGTTAAAAAACAAAACAGCAAAATAAAACACTGTGCAGGACAAACAGGATTTTGCCCAAGGGCTTCCCATATATAGCTGCTGCTCTGATGGTACTCAGGTAAATCAAATCCAGTTCAACTTTCAAGATGTCCCAATCCATCAAGGTAATAGGTCCAGGTTCAGAACTCAACATAGCCGAGTAAGTGGGAACACGAGCATTCTAAGCAACAGGAGGCCTGCCTCCCCTCAGGCACTGCGCCTGGACGCTCCTCAGGGGCAGTGCATGAAACTGGTCAACTCCAGGTCCAAGGGAGGGTATGGAATTTAGGGGGGCCTGGCCGCCCTGCAGACCTGAGGCATAGGATTCTCTCTATGGCTGTGGCTGCCATTTCTCTAGGAGGCAGGAAAGGCTAGTCAGGTTGATAATGGCAGGAGAGAACAGACTCTGCTAATGGACTGTCTGGAAATGTGCTCTGCAAACAGCATGGCCCCAAAGTCTGCACATCAGGAAGACCCTGGGGCACCACCTAGCACTAGTGAGGCTTTCTCAGCCGACATAGGAAAATGTCCTCTCTCAAAGGATGATGTCTTAGCTGACATGGGAATCAGGGTATGCTAACCATGCCTTTCTGCTCAGAGAATGGTGTCTACCTGCTCCCAAGTCCTCCCTAAAACCTGTGTGGTCACAGCTGATACTCTCTTGAAAAGGAAGTCCCAGCAAGTGTCACCTGAATCCGCATGTGTGTCAGTATCATGGCACACAGGCTGAGGCCAGGCGTTACCCAGGGCCTGGTCTGCAGCGTCCCTGACATACCTGTGGCAAAGCTAAAAGCTGTTTTAAAGAAAATCTTGAGAAGTATGCTTAATGCAATAGTTTCAGTTATCTGAAGAAAAAACAGCATGGCTCCTTTCTCAGATACATCTCAGATACTCAGTAATGCTGGTTCTCTTTACTAAGATTGATAAATATTTTGTTGGTCTATATAGGGTGAGTGAGTTTTTAAATTTGTAATTTTTAAGTATTCATTCATTTAAGAATTTCATAAAGTATTTTTCAAATCAGGTATTTCTTGAATGACTTTGACTGCATTTTCAATGGCCAGTTGCCATGCATTATTAAACACTCTTTTTTTCTTCAGAATCTCCAGTAGACGTCTAGAGTTTAGCTAGAAGTCTTGGCTACAATACAAACAGTGATGGAAAACACATGAGCAGTTACAAGTTTTAATCTTGCTCCTCAGTACTAACATGGGCTAATCTGTGGGAGCAGCTTATTCTAGTGTCACCCAGGGTGCAGCCACACCAGGCTCTGCTGAAAGGTGCTTTTCTCTTCAATGTAATCCCTCAACTTACTTCGTAAGTAGTATATGAGAACATTTACATTACAGATAAGTGGTACATGGTGGAGAAATTCTTCTTTCAAGAGGACTTATTCTCTTCTTACAAGGTATGTTTTCATGTCTTTTTTTTCATATACCATTCACAATTATTTTATACTTGATACTAAGGGGATATTAATATTATTAACATAAATGCTTGTAAACTACATGATGAAATGTAAAGATTATCTGTAGAATTTCTTAAAAATCAGCACTTAATTACCTATCAACCTAAAATTATTCTAGCTTTTTATGTTTTATATATAATTAATTTATTTTCAATATAATTATGACTTGTTTTTTACAGTTAAGTGAAAACCTGTCATTATCCTTTTCCATAAATATAAACATGATTGATTTAAAAAACCATTTAAACAAGTATCTGTATGTTCTTGTAGGAAAATAATATTACCTTAATAATTAATGATAAGGAAGTTTAAGAATATCACAAATACATTAAATGAAACATTAAATATTCCTTTCAAAATGTAAAACTATGGTATTTTCTAATACATTTTTAAATATATGATTACGCAAATGTCATTTTACTTATACATTTGAATATTCATATTTTCCCTAGACATGTCTTCCTTATTCTTATATAATAAAATGTCACTGTACAGTTGAAATGGAAATGTATAATTCCAAGAAAGCGTATTTGTCATCAATAGCTTAATTCGCTCTATATTCAATATGAAAAATTAGAAACTTTTCACAAAATCCATAGTCTGAATTTAAAACAAAGATTGCCTTTGTCCCATCCCAAAATAATTTTTTTAATTAAATCTTATATTTTAAAAATTAAACAATGTATTTGATATTCCAGTCCCTCAAAATCTAAATGGAATACATTATTCTTTCTTGTTAATTTATTCAGAGGTGTGACAGCCACAAATAATGGCCACATGGTGTAGGCTTAAATCACAAAGAAACCTGAGGGGTCTGTATCTCTTTAAAAATAAAGTGGTTTTTTTAAATACCACCAAGAATCACTGAGTTGTTTTAAAAAAGAGAAATAAAAATATGTCATACACCCACATACATGTGAAAGCATCCTGCTGTTTTGTTTTTGATATTTAGCAACAGTGCTGTGGTGGGAAGATGAGGGCATGTGCAATCTTCTGTTACAACTAAATACTTCATTAAAAAGAGAATATTCGATACTTAACCTGAGGTTTGAGACCAAAAGATTAATTTTGTAAGTACAAGTCTTAAGGCACTACAGGAAACAGCAGAACAATGAAAGGCAAGAGTGTTTTGCTTTTGAAGACAGCAGCTAGGTTGCCAGACGCACTGAAAAACTGATGAAGGACAAAACTGGTGTAAGAGGACAGCGTCTGGCTAGTACTCACTCAGGTGCTCTTTATACTTCTAAGGTCAAGTTACTATTTCTTTAAGGACAGTATAGTCTACAACGGTGTTTGGTTCCATGCCCAGCAGGTACTGTGACTACGTTTCCAAATGCACATGGGGACACTGGACTTAACTTATTCACTTCCAGGGCTGTGCCTGAATGTAGTCTGATATCTTCTGTGAACAGACTATGTCCTGCAACATTTGTGTACTGAAAACTACTACTGGCTCTTGTGAGCTGAGAGAACTATTTCAGCCAAGGGGAAACGTTGCCAAGCAGACCTTTAAGCACTGGATTTAAAAGCACAGTGACTTATTTTCCTAATAATAGTGTCTGAGAGGAAATACCATTTTACTTACACAGATTTTCCATTCTAAGTTTGTGGAACATTTAAGTGGAAAATAGGAGCTTATGCAAATTCAGAAAGACACTTCTTAGCTGCATTTCCCATCCTGAGAACCTGGGCAAACCTCACCCCGTCCTCTCCGAGGAGAGTCCAGTAGGTCACTGGAAGTCACTTGTGGGATTCTGACCCCCTTGGAGGAGGCCGTGCAGAAGGGTGAACAGTGCAGGGCCAGAGGCCGGCCTCAGCCTTTTCAGATGTACAAGGAGCAATGGGAGCAAGGTCTCTAACATGCCATGGTTTATTAACAAGACAATTACTACTGAAATAATATTCCAAATAGTATTCTGATTAAGAGACACTTGAAAACAAAATCCAAAGCTTTCCATGAGTAAGCTCTGGCAAAGTGGTCTAAATTGGGAAAATACTGAGTCTTCTTGAGAACAAGACTTAAATATTTTTAAAGATTTTAAAAACAACACTATCTACTGCCCAAACTAATCAAGTAAGAACTTGAGCCATATTAATAAACTCAAATTTTGAAATAAGACAAACAACTAAAATTCCCATCATTTTAAATGAGAAATAATATTCTCTATATTCTTTCTGAATAATTGAGGGAAAAACATTGCTACGTAGTATTCTCTCCTGGGCATATCAATGTTTTTCGACTGGTGAAAAAAATTGCTGAAGTAGAATAAGGTGAGGTTTGGGGTCTACAATCACTTGTACTTTATCAGGGCTTTGTCATCTCAGATTTGAGGATGTAAAATAAATGGTGAGTTGCTCATGGTATCGAGGTTTGCCTGACTTTTCTTTGCAAGTAACCAGGATATGGGAAAGCAAAAACATAAGATTAATCTTCTACGGCTAACAGAAGAAGAACTAGTAGAGACAAATGTGCCAGAAGGCATTTCTGGCTTCAATAAAGAATTTCCTATGAACCACAGATGAACAGTGGAACTAGGTGCCTCTTGAGGTGTGCTGTCTGATCCCTCTCACTGGAGTCATGCACGCAGAGAGCCTCTAACACCAGCAGGGAGTTTACTTAGATGACATGTCCTGCTTCCATGGGTCTCCTCTCTCACTCACCAGAGGGAGGGCCCAGCAAAGGCTTTCACCACCAGCAATGGAAAGCTTCCTGATTACCACAGATGTGCCACTGTCTCAGCTAGCGGGCCGGAGTGCCCCCTCATGGACGGCAGGGAGGGTCTCACATAACCAACCAGTCACTGGAAGAGACAGAGGAAGGGAGGGACACTGGCTGAGGTGGGCTGGTCAGGAGAGAAATGCCCCCCAAGTCTGGCCTCTTCATCTGTGCCCTGGCTTCTGTCTCCTCACAGCTCTGCTCCTCACGTGGCCTGCACCCCACTCCCAGGCTCTCTCAGGTCACGGGGCCGCATGACTGCCACCGGAAGCGGAAGGACAGGGTGGCAGGAGCAGAGGTGGTCCCTGGCTGCCAGGCGCAGGGAGGGTCCGCGTGCCCTGCTTTCCCACTTTGGCTCTCTAATACACTCCTCTTGTTATACATATTTTTAAAAGCTCTATGGTTTTCTTGGGTCTATACTGCAGGTATATTAAGTATTAAATAGATTTTTCTGGTCTAGATTGGGAAACTAGAGCCCTTATACTTCTAAGTTTCTGTAAGACAATATGGAAATGCAAACAACCAGCCAACACAAAAACGACTTTTAACTAAAATCTTCATCTCCCATGGACTAGAGCAAATGGGGCTAGACTTCCAGAGGGTGTGGCCCCAAAGAATTTCCCAGGTGGGCACCGCTACTGCACTTTTGGGGGCCAGTATATAGGAGAACTTTAATTGTGCTAATGCTACAGAAATCGTAGGAAAAGGCCGAAGTACAGGGAGGACCAGAGTTAAGACAACTTTGTTGGCAGGCTGATATTTAAAGTATTAGGAAAGCAACATATTAATGTTAAAAATATGTACCAGAGAGGAAAATAATCCTTCATTCATAATCCCAAGATCTCGCTTAGGTTTGTGTGTTCTATTTCAACCTTTTTCTCCTGTGTATTTTATGAATGTCTTCATTTCTATTAGTTTCAAAGAGTAAACTGAGGGTTTTGAAGGGTAGATAGAGCTACGGTAAACAGCTTTCCTTTCCGAGCCTGGGGACTGCACATCTGGCAGCCCCTCCGAACTGTGTGAACCAGGTGTGCACAGCCAGCAGGGATGGACTGCACTTCAGTTCTGTTTCCTCACCTAGATATGTTTGGTTAGTTTTCCATGAAAAGCACCTACGCGCTTTTACAACAAGCCCACACTTACCTGAGAGGAGTGGAGTAGGAGCTGCGGTTTTGGTTTCTGAGCAAGGAAGAGGGTAGGGATGGGGGTCCCATGCAGAGCACCCTGACCTGCCAATGCCACAGAGTCCACATCCTACACTGGGCCTGGTACAGAGTGGGCACCTGACAGATGCCCACTAAAAGACTCCAGCAACCTCAAAAAAAAGCCAGACACAGGATCTCAGATGACATTTAATTCAACAGCTCCTCTGCCAAGGTTAGGGACCGCTATGGACACAGAACACAGCTGCATTGCAGAACAATGTTAAATAAAATGGTACCAGGGATAAGCTTTGGTTTAGCTAAGGATCAAGAACTGAATTAGCTACGGAGTGAGAGTTTTGCAGGTCAAGGCAAAGCTGGGAACCAAGCGTTAAGGAGCCAGGAACCACAAAGAAGCCTAAGGTCAAGAAACATGAGGGATCAAAGTGAGGCAGGCAGCCAAGCGGCAGAAATAATGTGCCAGAGACAAAGTGATATTGGAAAAGAAGCCCAGTCGACCTCAGCCAGCCACCCACGCCAGGATTCCATGGTGATGGGAATAGGGAATGCTAAGCTACTTGTCTCCCAGGACGGCTGACAGAAGCTGCCAGCACAGTTTCTCTTTCTGCACCATCCAAATCTGACCACACAACCACTCCGGCTCCCACTCTCCCAACCCAAGCTGTGCATGCACCCCTTTCTGTACAGAAAACAATGTGTGGGCTGGCTGGAGAGGAAGAGATGACAGACTATGCCTGTAAGGCCACTAGATTTGTGGACAAAAGTAGAGTGTTCCCACGTGGGCTGCATCAGATGCGGAGAACGGGTTAGGACACATGGGCTCTAACTCGGTTTCTAATTATCTTTGGTTGTGTGGCCTTGGGGAAGCCACTGGAGCTCTTTGCACATCCTATTACTCCTGGTTAATGTGAGGGATGCACCTAGAATAAAATCTGAATTGACACTTCCACAAGGCAGTGCAGAGTTCTGAGGTGGGATTTCAGAATAAGGCTGTTAAAATTTAAAAAGCTTTGGCTGTTCTCAGATATGTCCTATAATCTCCTCTTTCCTGGCACAACTGAGTGTGGGTTATCACAGGGAAACCTCACGTATCAGGCTGGTGATGTCCAGCCACCCAGTGGGCAAAATGTTCATGTTGCCATTTAGGTTTCGAAGAATTAAACAATGTTAATTGTCAGGTTAATAACCGATGACAGTAGGGCTGCTTTTTGTGGGTTTTTTTTAACTTTCTCTGGTGATTTAAAGACATATCACATAAAAATGAATATTTTAATTAAGTTAATTCACCTCTGGTTCCTAAGTCCAGAAAAAGAGAGTTAAAGCTGATTTCTAGGTTCTGAGAAATTGTAAACAGCTGGCATAATTCAACCATTTGGGGGTCCAGGTCTTCCTGAGGCAGGAGCAGCTCTCACTGACTCTGGACGCCCTAGTGCTCAGGCACAGCAGGCCAGCAGCACTGCTCGGTGGCCCAGCTGAGGGACATCTGGGTGAGTGTAGATGCCCTCCTGCCAGGACACAGCTTCCCCAACTGGCATCTGTGCAGCCAAAGGCATGCCCAAAGAGAAGCTTGGCATGCGTCTGTTTTGGATGATTTCATAATGCTTTTAATTTTTAAAAATTATAAAGAATGTATGTTTCACAGGTGATGGTTAAGAAACCGTGATATGTAAACACACTTGTGGGAACATCCACCATCGGATAACAACAAATCTATGTTCGAGGGTTCTTGTTCATACATTCCAGTATTGTGTGGGCCTTGAAAAATACAACTGAAAACAAATCCCCTCAAAAAACCAAACAGAATGCAGTGAAAATATGAATAAGAAAGAACAGTCTAGACCTCAGAGGCTTTGGATCAGGTATTAGACAATGGAACCCATTAGAAGGAAGAAGTTCAAAACACTGGAAAAAGTGACCAGCTCTGAGAGTGAGGTTAGGGAGGAAGGTGGGCGAGAGAGATCTGTTAAAGAAAACTTCCAGATGTTATGCTAAGGGGTAACGAGGGTTTTACTTTGGAATTGACATAGATATTAAGGCAATGGTAGGATTTGTGGAACAGTCAGGTATGGAAATCCGCTTTTGTCCTTAAAAACATTTACTAGTTTCCTAACGATAAAAGTTGCACTTATTGCTCATTATAAAAATTTTTAAAAAAAGAAGACACAAGAAGTGTCATGGTTTTACTACCCATATATTATCATCAATGAGGTATATTTATATCACGATTTTTGTTTGTTTGTTTGTTATGTATGGATCTTTTATATTTTCTTTTTTTCCAAAAAAAGAATATTTCACATTTTAAACATCTTCGCAAATATTTTGTGGGATACAAAGTATTTCATGAATTTACACTATTTTAATATTTCACTTTAACCATAGTATTATCTTTAATTTTTTGCTATTATAGGTATGTAATTTTGTGATGAACATCTTTATGCACATTAGAATTATTTCCTGAGATTAGATTCCAAAAAGTATAATTATTGGATAAAAAAATAAAAGATTTTTTAAAGCTTCCAATGCATACTCAATTGTTTCCCACGACTTCTTATAAATTTACTCACATACTGGTAATGGATAAGAACGCCATTTCGCTGTACAGGTAGCCCCTGTATAACACGGTTGTTACTAGATTCCTAAAAAATGCCGTGTTATGCAAATTCGTGTTATACGAAACAAAGAACTAGTATAAAAAGGGGGGTTAAGTTCCAAAAATTAAAAAAAAAATACTATTATATTTTTATAATTAAGAGAAATATCTTTATTAAAGCAATTTTCACCAAAAGTATAACATATTAATATGTATTAAACAATATTTTCTTCATCGTCACTACTAAAGACCATTAACCGAGGGCGTTTTATTTTGACAAGATATCTTAATTCTCTGAACTTAATTGGCCATGAACAAAATGGATTAAAAATTCTACTAAATTTTAAAATTCTGCAGTCAAATCTGATACAATATCCACGCTTGAATAAAAATTTCAAATGAGATATCTTTTGCTCTTGAAAGCTCTTATTACATTCCATTTTGTTCGGCGATTTCCCTAATTTAGAATGAGATATTTTTTGCTCTTAAAAGCTCTTATTACACTCCGTATTGTTCAGGGATTGCTCTAATTCTCAAACCGTGTTAGAGTGAAACTGTTATAGAAGTGCCATGTTGTACAGGGATTACCTGTACTCTTGTCAGCTCCGAGAGATGTACAGACGCAGGAACTGTATCTGTTTAAACCTTAACTTACTCTTCAGTGTCTGCTCAATCTCAGGTTGGTCCCCTACACCAGACGACATGAAGGAGTGTATGCTCCTAGTGCTCCTGGCTTTGTGCTCCGCCAAACCCTTGTTTCACCCTTCCTACATGACGCTGAAGAATATGATGCTGAAGGACATGGAAGATGAAGGCAATGATGACACAGACCCTGACAACTCTCTTTTTCCAACAAGAGAGTCAATTAACCCCTTCTTCCCATTTGATCTGTTTCCAACGTGTCCGTTTGGATGCCAGTGCTACTCAAGAGTTGTACACTGTTCTGATCTAGGTAAGAACATATGTCAACTTGTTTGGGAAAATAACATCATTCTGGGAAATTAAAAGAATCGGAAAAGTCCTCACTGAAATTTCAAAAATCAGCTGATTGACTGTAAAGGGAGTTTTCATTTAAATTTTTTGGGAAGTATAACAAACTCCAAAGTACATCCCGACTTATTTCAAAAATCAGAGGAAAACGATGGAAATTTCGTATATATAGAATATTTCCTTTGCTTCCTACATTTGAACCAAAGTGCTTCATTTACTTTTCTTCTTTACCTTAGGGTGTCAGCAGGTTGAGACTATGCTTTCTGGTAAAATTCTACAATAACAAAATTAATTGACTGTGCAGGACAATAAAGAGGTTATAGAGTTGTGAAATCTCTAATCTAGACATTTTAAACGTAACGTTCTATTTGTTTTGAGTGATTTGAGTTTAGAATTGTCTAGAAAAGAAGTGGCTGAACTAAATTACTTTCTAAAGTACCTGCTGAGTATTTTTTTATTTTTTAATACTTCTAATGAAGGCATTCTCAAATAGAGGGATACTCATACGCTTCTAGGGGAAAGGGTGTGAGGGAAATTCACAACAAGAGTTGCTGTACCCAGCTATTTTCAAAGGGGGTGGCTCAAACCTGCCACGCGGCGGGGAGCCGAGGTCTGGCACCCATCTCCCATCAGGGCCACGTCCACAGTGCATACAAGCAGATGGTGCCTCTGAAAGCTTTCGACTCATTTCCTACTGCTACAGCATTTGTGGCAATAATCAAAGCTTATTACAATCCACTCTACAGACTTTAACAAAACTCACGATAAAAATGTATCAGCTTTGACACAGCTGGATGTAAACTGAGCGGGTTCAGGGTAAGATTGTGACAAAAGAAATGTCCATCTTTAGCACAGACCATCTGCAAGTGAGGGCCTTCATATTTGTTCCAGAGGAAACACTACACAGCTCTGCTCCAGTGCCTGACTGTCATTAAAGAACAGAAAAACCAACTACCTCATGACAGACAACTGGTTGCAAATAGTGTTTTCCTAAATATTTAGCTTTGAAAAATTTACTGAATGAAATTCACTTAAGACTATCTGTACTAGCCTGACACATATCTTTAAAATGACATGTCACAGTTAGCAGCATATGCTACATCTGCCCCATGACCACTGACAATGGAAAGGGTTGGGACACCTGTGGCTTCTTCTCCCTCAGGAAATGAATCTCAGAGCTCCTGATTTCATCGGGGTAGCGTGGAGAAGATCTGTCAAAGTCTACAAGGTGTGATCAAAGAATACAATGATTGTTTAAATTTTTTAAAAAATTATTCCCCTCACTTCAAACACACTTATCCCATCATTCTTGCCACTTTCTGAAACAGTTCTGGAAGTCCTCTTTCGTGAGTGTCTTAAGTTGTCCTGTCATGGCTGCCTGAAATGTCCTGAATCAATTCAAACTGTTTACCTTTCATGGTCGTTTTGACTTTGGGGAGGAGCCAGAAGTTGCACAGTGCCAGATCTGGTGAATAAGATGGATGAGGACACACGGTAATGTTTTTATTTGACAGAATTGCCATACTAGAAGCGATGTGTGACATGGAGCCTTTCTGTTGTGATCACAAAATGTGGTGAATGCTGCTGCCGAGTGCCATCGAATGGAAAGGCAGGGATCTTCAACAATAGGAAGTGGCACATAGAACCTTAGTAACAGTGTGTACAAATTTCAACTCGTTCGGTACAGTCAGTCGGGTGTGAGCTACGATTGAGAGAAGGTGTGTTTTAAAGTGTGCCATAAATCATCCTCCATCATGACAACGCTCCGTGTCACACATTGCTTCTGGTACATGGCAATTTCTGTCAAATAAAAACATTACAGTGTGTCCTCATCCACCTTATTCACTGGATCTGGCAGCATGCGACTTCTGGCTCTTCCCCAAAGTCAAAACGATTCAGGACATCGAGGCAGCCATGACAGCGCAACTAAAGACACTCAGGAAAGAGGACTTCCAGAACTGCTTCAGAAAGTGGCAAGAACGATGGGATAAGTGTGTTCGAAGCAAGGGGGAGCATTTTGGGGGAGTTAATGGCAATCTGTCTTTTACTGTAAGAAATTTTTTTTTTTATTTAAACATTCACCGTATTGTTTGATCACACCTCATGTGTTACCAGGCCCTTTCTGCAGGGCTCCCAGCTTCCTACAAGACCTTCCATTTCACTTTCTAAACAAAACTGTTACCTTGTTAGCCTATCAAGTTACTCCCCCCTTTCCCTCTATCTGTGGTCAAACTTCTTAAAAGAGTTGTCAATTTTAAAGTATGGAGGGAAGGCTATGGAGTTAAATATTGCTATTCACAATATTTAGATACTGAATTCTTCAACTGGGGCTATTAAATATAATACTACCTTCAGGAGTAAGGACAGCTCCACCAAAAGCGCACCAATATCTGAAACTCACTTTAAAATGCATAAAAAAAGATGAACTGATGGATGGACAGTAAGTATAATATAGTACAATGTTGATGGCAGAAAGAGAATATTGGTTTCCACTGTAAAATTCTTTCAGCTTTTCTGTATGTTTGAACATTCAACAATAAAATATTGGGGAAAACAAGGCCCAGTGCTCATTGAGCATAACTACTATATGGAATGACTAACAAGAAGCAGGGTGGGCATGTCCAGCCAGCCAGGGATAGCAAGAAAAGGAAGGAAGAAATGCACCACCTAGTCCTGGTAATTTTCTGCTCTTTTTTGTTTTTAATTCAAGAGGGAAAAAACACATTTAAATCTTTTAAATAATTTAATTAACATTTATTGAGGATGGTGTGTCCTCACCACAGTACACTCACGTAAAGAAGAAGATGCAGTTGTACCTGAACCCGAGACGACAGAAAAGGAAGGTGTTCTTGCACCTGTAAAGAGGAATGGGGAATAACAGGGGGCCCAGGTATCTGCAGATTGGAGCACATGGCTGGGGGGTGATGAAATCAGTAAGGTATACCACACGCCCTGATGACAACAATAAGTTATAGATGCGTATGTTTTTGAAAATCAAATAATTTATGACTGATTAGAGAAGCTCATTATTAAAGGAGATGGGTAGTAAAATTTTGATAATGTATATGAAAATAATCTAATTCATATTTCCTAAGAATAATTTCCTACATGTTAAGGCTTCTTAAAATGATCAAAACTCACAGACTCCAATTTAGCACTACAGCAGCCTGAAAATTTGCAAAGATCTTTAATATTCCTCAGCCAAAAGTGCATCAGAGAAGCCATGCCTCAGCTGCTGGTCACTTCCTCACAGTCATATTGTCATGCTGCAATTGACTTCCATTTCATGTCACCTTGCAGCAGACAAGCAGCAACAGCTAGACCCAGTTAGACACCTTGTAAAAACAAATAAGTTACTTGAAAAGGTCTTTAGGCTCCCAAACAACAATGTTTTTGTTATCTGTTACATGTTAAGTAATCAGTTACTTAATGGTAACCATGGATTTTAACAAATGCACATTTCTAACATATGAGCAATATAATCTTCAGCATATGTGTATGTAACATGTTTGTTTATTTCTCAGGTCTGTCCTCTATCCCAAGCAACATTCCATTTGATACTCGAATGGTTGACCTTCAAAACAATAAAATTAAGGAAATCAAAGAAAATGATTTTAAAGGACTCACTTCACTTTATGTAAGAATCTATGCTCATGTTTTCAAATATTTAAGTGAAAATATCACTGCTAAAATGATCACTCATATTGTGTTTGTGTAACAAGTCTTACTTTTGTATGTGAAGAATGACAAAGTCCCTGTTATTCAACAGTGTTCTAGTTAATGAAAAATTATACACCAAGTCAATTAATAATTTAATGCAACTGATGTTTACTTAATAACGGCCAGGTGAAAGGCGGTGGGCTAATAATTAAGTAAACGGTCCTTAAATGAGCTTATGATCTACTTAGGTAACCACAGTAACTACACACTAAAATACTGAATAAGACAATGATTATTTACTTATTAATGAGTTCCTACTCATTAGCATACAGTATAAGAAAATCTGTCCCCAAATCCATTGACTTATCTTAAGGCATCACAAATGTATCTAATTGACTAATATATAGTTGTATAGCTTTTTTTCTAGATTTTTAAAGGTGAAAAAGAATTTTTCTTTACTATATTAATATTTTAATTTTCTAAAATTCTTTTAGAAAGAATTTCATTTCTTTTTAACATTTTGAGCTGCTAGATTTTAGCAACTAAAATTTCTCATTTCATTTGGAATTAAGTTGGGAGATGGCCTTATCCCACCGTATCACAGGCGTGGGGTGCTGTCTCTCGCCCTCAGCGTGGAGAGGGGGACAGCCTCTCTTGTGCACGAGGCTGTGGTGGGAAGTCAGCATGGCCCTACAGGCCGGTTCCCACACATTCATGTTGTGCTGCAGAGAACAAGTGTAAAAGTGTCACGTCAGTGGAGCTACAGCACCAAGAGAAGGGAGACACACCATGACCACACCTCTCTTGCTGCCATGCATGTAGCCTCTTACCTTCCTGTGTCTGAGACGGGAGGCCACCCTGCCTGCCCACGACCCTCGGGTCAGTTCCCAGCAGACAGGGAAAGAGGACCACTGAGTCCCAATATGCAAACCAGCGCCTAATCGGTCAGCTGGATGAGCAAGGACAAACAGGAGATCATGTCCTAGGACCGGGAGGCATGCTCCTTACCTGGCTCTCCTGCTCACTCCTCGTGCCAAGCCTGCCTGGAAGGAGCCACGACAGCCTCCCTGCAAAGCCAACCTCTGCCCGGGCAGCTGGGCTCGTGGGCCTTGACTGCTCCCTTCCCTTTCAACTGTGCAGTGCAGACAGCCAGGACTTGGCTGGGCTCCAGCCTGCTATCGTTTCTATCTATACACCATATACCTATGGAGCTATGTACAGATAGAGATACAGCAGCTAGAAGAGCACGTATTTACCTTTTAACCGAGGTTTCACTTAAATATCAAGACAATCAGAATAGCGGTGGATTCCATCAAGGATCTATCCAGTCCGCATACTCACTTCACACCACAGAAACGTTTGGAGAACAGTAAGGCCATTCTTCTACTCTCCCAAGTTGGAAACACAGCTTATGAAGTCTTCTACCACTTCTTCAACTTATATTCAGCTATAACCACAAAAATAACTAATGCTATATTTAATACTAAAATCATAAAAAAGGTTTGAATTTGTCTTATCATTATTTATTACATTTTAGAAGTCTTCCAGGGACTTAGTCCACATGGACTCCTGTTAATCACTCAGAAATGACAATCTAAAAGGTGTCAGAAGCCGTGTAGACCTCCTTAATTTTCTTTTAGTTAATTTCTACAAGGTGTTAGTTTGGAGGGTGAGTGTCCTATAGTGAGGAGAACTTGAGCTCCAATCTTGGCTCTCCCAGAAGTGTGCGCTGGGAGAGTGGCTTACTTCTCTAAGCCTGACCTTCCTCGGCTATAAAAGGGGTGAAAAAGTAGCATGGATTTCAGAGTGGTCATTTAGATTAGATGAGTGAATCCATGCAAGGTGCCCAACTGGTAACTCCTGTTGCCACCAGTCTAGTGTTTCCACACTGGCCAGTGTACTAATGCAAAGCACTTTTGAAAGCACCTACTTTATACTTAAATTGTGGGAATATTGTAGATTTCAGAAAACATTTATTTAATTATAGGTACCTGTCTTTAAAGGGAATCAAAATGTTTTTTAGATAGTCTATAAATTCTGTATATTGTATTTCAGCTGCTTATTTGGCACTGTGGTTCTTATACAAAGGACAATCCAGCATTAGGGAACAAGTGAGAGCAACACACACACACACACACACACACACACACACACACACACACACCCAGGTCATTTCCAGTCTATGATTATAGCCACATTCATCAAGAAGAATTTTTGTCCTACTTCTGAAAGGCTATATTTTCCTCATCTTCTGTCCTTACATAGAACCACATTGTTTGGGGCTCTGTGACTACCACTTTTGGAATTTTTATGTAAAAGCCAACACCGAAAGTACAGTTTAACTGGAGACACTCTGCTCACCTAACTTGCTGGGGCATCATTTGATGGCTCTATGCAAAAACTCTTCCCCCATTTTGTATGACTTATACTTCTTTCATGCATCTCTGACATGGGGGTGGGGGGACTGTGTATGATGGTGACCTCACTGAGGCACACATTCCCGTGGGGGCTCCTTACACGGCAGCCCACAGGAAGTGCACAAAACTGGAAGCACAAAGTGTGGGCAGAGGGGCCTGGCTTGATAGGAGGCAAGTCACTTTTCTTCCCTGTGCCCATTTCCTCTACAATATAAGGAAAGAAATAATTTCTACTAAATTTACCTCATGGGGTTGAGCGAGGATTCACTAGGTTGTTATCCCAACCCCCAACCCCATATTTCAGTATAACCAAAGGAAAAGAGAACAAACTCTTCAGTGGCATTATACATTCGGAAAGGAGTACATTCTACCAGTTGGTAACCAGCTGGTAACAAAATGTAGTTTCATCTCTTCTCCTAGGCTTAACTTTTCTCAGGTCAAAAATTTAACAGTAGTGATATGTCTGAAAAGAGGGTAAGAACAGGGAGAAGCACAGCACCTACAGTGAAATGACTGAACCTGCCAAAGCATTTGTATTTCTTCTGTGCAACAACAATAACACCAGAGAGGCTACGAACTCAGTCTGGAAACAATGGGAAGGTTGCTGCAGAATGGGCCTGGGACAAAAGTCATACAAGGAATGAATCTAGAGCTGCTCCCTGAAAGAACAAGAGGACCAGAGTAGTAGAAAGAGACAGAAAGTCCTAAGGATTGCTAAGCCATCTGCCATCACCCCTGGGAAACATCGAAAATTCTTTCTGCAAAATCTGGCAGTAAATCAAGGGCTAAGCCATGTCCAGTTTGCAGTGAAAATAACTGCTAGGGTGACAAGATCCGGTTGCCAACGACCTGCCCAGTTTGGGTGCTGAAGTTCCCATTTTCCAGCAGACAGAGATAGCAGCCATCAGAATCCTCAGCATGGCACAAGGCGCTTGGCAGTGGAGAACGCAGACACACTATTACAAGCTCTCTGACAGTGGGGTTGTTGTCTCCTCCAAAAGGTGCTGCCACCTCACACTGAGAAATATCCACAGAACCGAGAAAGGGTGCAGTTATTCCTCAGGACTCACCAGTCCCTGACATATGTCTCAGGGCACATTGTAGGGAAAATGGTAAACATTAGGAAACATGAAAGAAGTGAAGTTTTAAAAGTAGACAAAATCATTCAAAAGTGTGTTCTGTGTGCACTAAAGTTAATTTTGCAGAATAAATAGGTTTTAAGATAAGATGAAGATCATACCATCAATCACTTTCATCAAGGGAAAGGGAAACAGGAAGGGGGTATCACGTGAACACATCACCTGCTCACAGACAAACAAAGGCACAAAAGCAACCACTAAAGTTTGCACACTGCTCCAACTCAGTAGTAAATACTCTTTTTCAGTTTAGATTGGACTGAGGAATTATTTACATGGCTAATCAAGTATACAAAATGGCATAATTTGCACTGATTCCCATGAGTGACTAAGTACTGTAGAATGCTTGTAAATCAAACCTGCTTCCTACTATGGTGTAACTTTTTTATGTTCTATCTAGGCTTTGATTCTGAACAACAACAAGCTAACAAAGATTCACCCAAAAGCCTTTCTAACCACAAAGAAGTTAAGAAGGCTATATTTGTCCCACAATCAACTAAATGAAATACCACTTAATCTTCCCAAATCTCTAGCAGAACTCAGAATTCATGATAACAAAGTGAAGAAAATACAAAAGGAGACATTCAAAGGAATGAATGCTTTACATGTTCTGGGTAAGTTTTTGCAAATGAATGGGACTTTTAGAAATTGTAAGTAATGTGCAAAGGTAGAGATTTTTATCATCATTATTAACAACTTTTATGACTGATCATTTCCCAAATTAATTTTTTAAAATCTAATAATCTTTACCTAGCTAATCCATTTATAAATCAATTAAATATTAAACAAAATTTATAGCACTGAAAGGTGCCTTTTGTAAAATACATACACACACATGCACTCTCCAGAATCCGTTCTGAAACACGTAGTGTGGTTTCTATTTTCCGACTGCACCCTAATTGATAAAATCTATTATTCTCATTTAATTTAAAGGTAGTATTTTAAAGATATTGCACAAACTACTCAAATATAGTGTACAAAATTAATTCAAATATTGTTTGGAATGTACATCTCACTTGGAATCTGCTTAAGATTACTGAGCTAAGGAATTTTTTTGTTGTATATTTTATTTATTTATTTTTTTAATAAACTTTATTGGGGAATATTGAGGAACAGTGTGTTTCTCCAGGGCCCATCAGCTCCAATTCATTGTCCTTCAATCTAGTTGTGGAGGGTGGAGCTTATTTCCAAGTCCAGTTGCCGTTTTCAATCTTTAGTTGCAGGGGGCGCAGCCCACCATCCCATGTGGGAATTGAACTGGTAACCTTGTTGTTGAGAGCTCCCGATCTAACCAGCTGGATCTAACCAGCTGAGCCATCCGGCCGCCCCTCCGGAAGCTCAGGAGGAGCTCATTGTCTTCAATCTACTTGTGGAGGGCACAGCTCACTGGCCCATGTGAGAATCTAACTGGCAAACCTGTTTTCAGTGCTCGCGCTCTAACCAACTGAGCCATCCGGCCGCTCCTTGTTGTATGTTTAAAATTCTATCCTATTTTACTTCTAACACCTATGGAATAACGATCCCATCTCCCTCTGCAATATCCATTCAACATTCATAACTAATATTCTCATTCATTAATTCATTTATTTAATTCAACCAAGTGCCTGGCACTTATCAAATCACCTCACTGGCATTTCCTCAGTTATATTTGTTAACCAAGTAACAGTTTCTAATTGACTTATAATTTTAAAAGTTTAGTTGAGAAATAAATGCACACTGGCAAACGTAAATGGTTTGAGTTATATGAAGGATGATCTTTTTTCCTAATGTAAAGTTACCACAATGAATCCTTGGTCATGCTCATGGTTGGAAGACAGTAGTAAGTTATTGATATAGTAATTCAAAGCTAAACAGTGAAACTGTTATATATTCCAGCCTCGGTAACATAACGCAGTGTTCTCCTGAGATTGACAGAAAGGGAGTAAATAGGCATAGAGACAAATATACTGAGTGAAAGAGTCTGAGCAATGCTCCTATTTCTCAGAACTTTTTTCGGATGTGTACCTCTGCATAGTCAGTTTCTTTCTTATACAACACATGTATACTAAATTATGTAATTTCCCCCACAGAAATGAGTGCAAACCCTCTTGACAATAATGGGATTGAGCCAGGGGCATTTGAAGGCGTGACAGTGTTCCATATCAGAATTGCAGAAGCAAAACTGACCTCGATTCCTAAAGGTTTGTGTTTCCGTTAAGATAAAGTATTTTTTTTAATTGTCATCCTTAAATGACCATTAAATGTAATGGTGTATTGTATAGAATTGTATACAAAATTGTATAATTGTCAAAACCACACTATAATCAGAATCCTTTTACCAGTATATCCTGTCAGTGTAGTATGAAAGTTAGTGCTTTTTCATGCACACATAAAAAGCCATATGTAGTGGGGTTTTGTTTGTTTGTTTGTCAGTATGAAACCAAACTTGTTTTTTCTCCAGTGAGAACAAACATTAAGAGGAAATAGACTTTTTCTTTTCCTTCTCGTTCCTGAAACTTACTCACCTAGCCTTGTCATTCTGTGAAATACCCATTAGAGTGAGAATCTGTACCGAGAGCAGAGGCAGGTGCCCAGGCCAGAGGCCCTCGGCCAGGCTGTCAGCGCGGACTGACGGGGCGGGCCTCTGTGGCCAGGCTGGGACAAGGGGCTCTGGCGCGCGTGAGTGTGAACTGGGCCAAGGGCCGCACACCGTTTCTTCACGTGGGGATTGTGCAGACTAATGAGTAAGTGCCTAGAAAGGTCTGAGGACAACGCTGAGGACATGGTCAACGCCCTCTCAGGACATAACTGTCACCAGAATGAGAACCACACTCTTTATCGTGTGACGTGAAGCGGGCACCTCAAAGTAAAATGCTTCTTGTCGGCTACTGGGCTAGTTTCCAGTGCATCACTTCGAGCGCCCAGTCTGACGATGACCTAGGCAGCACTGGCTTTGGCAGGACCCATGCTCAGAGTCCGCTTTCCCACCCCTGACAAGGGCTTTCTCTCTGCTGTGGTCACCACCTGGATCAGAAAGAACCCCTATAGTTAACAACTTATTTTTCTTTCTCATAGCTCTGTCTTTCAGTATCCACAGCAAAAGCAGCAACTTTACCATAACTCTCTTTCGACTACCCACTTGATCCAGAAGATAAAACAAATACAAACTGATAATGTAAAAGACACAGCAGAGCTGCTATTAGTAATCAAGTGACAATATTTTGCTTAGGAGAAAAATGATCTAAAGTAAAAGCGGAAAGATTTTGTTTTATATACAGGAAAAATCTGTTTAATTCAGAACTACACAACTTAAAAAAAACCACCTTAATTTAGCTTTCAAGGAGGTGACAGCTTTTCTACAAGAAACCTAAAATGTTATACATATTTACCTTCTCAGCCTTAGAAAAATACAAAGCCTACCTAACAAATGTCTCAACTTACATAACTATGCCTTCAAGAGGCTTATGACAAAGTGATAACCCCCCTCCCCCAATCTATTGCCCCTCTGACATGGTATATATCTATTACAATTCCATTGACTCTATTCCCTATGCTGTACTCCGTATCCCGTGACTATGTATATTAAATTATAGTTGACATACAATATTATTCAACTTCAGCTTCAGGTGTACAGTGCAGTGGTCAAGCTGTCTACGCTGCCCATGAAGTGGTCTCCCTAACGAGACAAGTGTCCATCTGACACCCTACAAAATCTTTACAACATTTTTTATTATATTCCCCAAACTGTCTTTCGTATCCCCGTGGCAATATTGCAGCAACCAATTTATGCTGTCTAATCCCTTCCCCTTCTCCCCAATCCCCACCCACCTCCCATCTAGCAACCAACAGTTTTTCCTCTATTTCTTTGAGACTATTTCTATTTACTTTGCTAATTTATTCAGTTCTTTAGATTCCACATATAAGTAAGATCATATGGTATTTGTCTTTCTCCGACTGACTTATTTCACTTAGCATAATGTTCTCTAGGCCCATCCATATCATTGCAAATGGTAAGATTTCATTCTTCTGTATGGCTGAGTAATACTCCATTGTATAAACCTATCACAGTTTCTTAATCCAGTCATCTAACAATAGGCGTTTCAGTTGTTTCCAAGTTTTGGCTATTATAAATAGCGCTGCAATAAACATAGGGGTGCATATATTTTTTTGAATTAGCGTCTTGAATTTCTCCAGATAGATACCTAAGAATGGAATTGCTGGGTCAAAAGGTAGTTCAATTTCCAGTTTTTTGAGAAACCTCCATACTGATTTTTATAGTGGCTGCACCAATCTGCAATCCCACCAACAAACAGTGCATAAGGGTTCCCTTTTCTCCACATCCTCACCAGCACTTGTTGTTTGTTGATTTATTGATGATAGCCATTTTGACTGGGGTGAGTTGGTATCTCGTTGTGGTTTTTATTTGCATTTCTCTGATGGTTAGTGAGGTTGAGCATTTTTTCATATGTCTGTTGGCCATCTGAATGTCCTCTTTAGAGAAATGTCTCTTCATGTCCTCTGCCCGTTTTTTAATTGGGTTGCTTGTTTGTTTGGTGTTGAGCTGAATGAGTGTCTCATAAATTTTGGATATTAACCCCTTATCAGATATATCATTGACAATTATCTTCTCCCATTCGGTAGGCTGCCTTTTTGTTCTACTGATGGTTTCCTTTGCTGTGAGACCATCAATAAAACAAAAAGGCAGCCTACTGAATGGGAGAAGATAATTGTCAAGGACACATCTGATATTGTTCTGTACACCTGAAACTAATAATTAATTAATTAATTAATTTGGGTTGTCTCTCGTTTTGGAGGCAACCTCTACTCTGCTTATGGAGTAGATCTGTACTCAATAAACTACTTTCACTTTGCAATAAATAAATAAATAAATAAATAATCCCTATGACATTCAAAATCCAGTTTTTTGTTTTATAACTTATTTGCTAAAAATGTTATGACTGACTGCCTAACTGCTATAATGGATCATTACTACCCCTTGTGACAGGATGAATTAGGACCAAAGGGTCCTACCACACCTAACAAGTTAACGTAAAGAGAGTGAAAAATGTTCTCCTTCCTATCCATTTGGAAAATTGTATTTCACAATAATATTGCATGAAGGGAAGACCTGTTTGAAGATGGGGTAGGAATAGAAATATTTATACAAAAGTTCGCTAATATTTGTTGGCAGTTAAGGAGCTTGTACCCAAATTCACACCTTTGATCATTTATCCTCCCAAGGCTACACTTTCTTTTTGGTGATCTGCCTTCTCCAGGCCCTGGGGACAGAACAGTCCCCTCGTGTTCTACAAATCCAAGTAGTTTCCCTGACTCCTCAATGGGAACACAGATTTCTCTCTTCTTTGACCTGCTATAACATATTCGAGAACTGTCTGGCACACTCTATGAAATGTTTCTAGTGATTTTTGTATGTAGATTGATTTGGTCAACTAATACTTAAGGTCTTTGAAAGCAGAACCTTTTCTTTTACATACGAAAGTCAAGATGTGGTCATTCCATAAAAATAATTAAGTTCAACTAATCAGAATTCAAGAAATTAGAACCCTTTCAGTTCAGAATTATTTTCCTGCTCTCTACTTAATTTACTTTTAAAATCCAAAGTAGATTCTGGAATCAACATAAATTCAGCCATTAAAATATTGATATTTATAAAGATGCTTTGATCACCTTCATCAGTCTTTACCACTTATCTAGTTAGGAACTGTTTCAGTAAGAGTTGAAAAAAAACCCACTTCTCCCAGCTAGGTAACTGGAACCTTCGGTTGGCAAATAATGCCTTATATTTTTAATTCTAGGTATGAGACAGAATACCAGGGCCTATATAGAACTAATAAAATGAATCTGACTGAATTTTCTGGTCAGTCTCTATTAATCTGGGGAGGCCTGGAGTCAGGACACACAGGTGAAAGGAGAAGGGAGGTGCAAACATTCACAGGGTCCCCGCCATGTGCCAGGTGGTGCTGGCAGATTAAGCAATTAAGAGATGCTTGTCTTAATTTATGCAGAAACTACCATTAAAAGAAAAGAATGAATACTGATATGCAATGGACCAAGCATATCAGATAGAGTAAAAATCCATGTGTTCATAGTGATACTAAAAAAAACTTTAGTGGTCACCTCTGGGCACTGTACCAATTCATTTCTTGAAAGAATCAAGCATCTGTGCGGCCTTTTGCATAAAACTGTATTACACAGTAAACAATTGATGACGAAAAGTTCTTTAGAGAAGAATTCCACCTAATAAATGCATAAGGAATGACAAAATCAGAAAAATCACCATGTTTCCACTCTTAATGAGGAACAGACCTAACCAGCAGTCATCAATGAGTGCTAAGGCCATCAGGTGGAAGGGTGATGTTCTGAGTCTAACCTGGTCCCCAGATCTAGCCACTAGGTCATAAGAAATAAGGGGCCAGAGGACCATGAGAAACTATCTTGTGGAAGCCATCAAGCCCAGCCCACAAATGCAAATCTCAAACTCAGTATCTGAAACAAGTCAATAGAAGAGGGAGAAAAAGGAGGGAGAATGTAGTTGAACACATTTTAAGAAATATAAGAACCAAATGTAAACTTTATTAGGATCCTGCCTTCAACAAATCAACTGTAAAACAATATATTTGAGATCATTAGGGAAATTAATATTAGATGACAGTAAAGAATTGTTAATTTTGGTGGATGTGATACTGATATGATGGTTATGTAAATAAAAGATGACTTTAAAGTTAGAGACATCTAGCGAAGTCTTTATAGGTGAAATGATATTATGTATAAAATTTAATTTTAAATTTTAAAAATTTAATTTTAACGTTTGTTTTAAATAAAAACAAATCAGTAAGTAAATCAATCATCAATAACTAATCAATAACAAGACTGGAAAGATGGAAATGATTGTTGAAGCTGGGCAACAGCATGGTGGTTCACAATACTAGCTTCTATTTTTGTATATGTTTGAAATTTTCCATAATAAAAAGTTAAAAAAGAGCAGATCCTTAAAAAATTGCCTATGTCTGTAAAGTGAAACTTAACAAGCAAATAATCAATGGAGCGTGATCTTACTCGATCTAACATAAATGTTTCTTTCCTTATCATTAGAACTACCATCAACTTTATTAGAGCTTCATTTAGATGATAATAAAATTTCAACTGTGGAACTGGAAGATTTTAAACGATACAAAGATCTGCAAAGGTAAAAGTTTCCAAAATCCTAACTTAGAATTGGTGGTCCACACGATGAAGACATTACTGAAACTTGTTGGAGAACCTGCATAGGGACCTAGGTTATCACTCTTGCTACTGGAGAGTGTGAAGGTAAAAACTGGAAAAAGCTGCTATTACTCTGTCTCGGTAACAGAAGAGGGCACCGAGGGGAAGGAGAAGATGACATATTTCAAATGTCCCTTTTGTTGATTACAGGTTAAAGAATTTGCTGACATTGAAGGAGAGGGCTGTTACATGCTAAAATGGGTTATTAAATAAAACCATTTCTATATATATATATATGTCAGGTTTATATTTCTAACTTGGTTTTCAGCTAACTATCACACCATCTGCTTAAGAGCTGAATTTTATATCACTTTTAGGCTGGGCCTAGGAAACAACAGAATCACGGATGTTGAAAATGGAAGTCTTGCTAACATACCACGCATAAGAGAAATACACTTGGAAAACAATAAACTAAAAAAAATCCCCCCAGGATTACAGCAATTGAAATACCTCCAGGTAAAACATTCTACTTGTGTTTTATAGATATTAGTACTTTTCTTTGTTTTTATGAAACCCATTAGTATAGTACCTGAAGCAAAGACCAAGCAAGTTTGCAAGGGTAGGTCACACATAATGACCCTCCAGGTTGCCCGAGGTATTTTATGCAGGAGAGTGGTTAGGAGAATGGTTTCTACCGAAAGGTCAGTGAAAACACTCATCCTTCCCTTTCTCCTACTGAAACTGAGAAAGCCATTGTGGCAGAGGTACTAGCTAATTTCCCAACTAATTTCAGGTTTCTGGGGTGGCAATGGCTATGTAAAGGCAGGACTGACTGACTGGTCAGGAGGAAACCAAGTAGAATCCCATATCCTTTCGTCTGGAAACATTTCCTGAAGGCGACCATGTGGACAAAGTCCCAGGTATTGCCAGTGTGGTGCTAGATTGGAAGTGTGTACACTTTTTTAAAAAAATTCAGGCCAGAATATAAAATCAAAAGTCAGTATTTGGAGCCTCATGAATACACGTTTGTTGTTCTTCATTATTAGAAATCGTTTCCTCCTAATCTGGCAACTCCTGACTAGCTGGGAGGAGCACAGAATAACTGGAGAATCTAATAAAGGATCTAAAGAGCCTCCCAAGAACAAAAATGAAGACAATATTTTGAACAGACTTTAGGAGGTTCACAGATCTCCCTGATTCTCACCTGTGGACCTCAAATTAAGAATCCCCACTTAATTCCATTTTACTGTAGTCTTTCCTTGCTATACAACGTTCTCATAATCCAAGAAGCACAAACACATTGAGAACAAGGCTGGGCTTCAAGCCACTTGCTTCTTCTAGATTTCTTTCCTACTTTAAACCAGTTTTGTTAACTGCACTCCTTTGAGACAGAAGCCGTCAAAGTGGATGTGCTATCTGCACGCATTCATCTCCTGGTTACAACTTTTGCTTTGACTTTTTCAGATGAGACATTTAAAAGTCTATTATTGTTAACCAGCACCACGCCCTGAATCCTTCCTCTCTCAAGCTGTCCCATCTTTGTGTACTTCACTCCACAACTGATTCCAGCTTCTTGCTAGTATTTCCTTTAAAATGAACAGAATTATAACACACACAGACAAGAACACAAGTCCTAAGGGTACAATTGAACAAATGTCTGCGCAGCAGACAGACACACGGCTGGCACTGTTTCTCATTGCCAGTGAGGTCCGTGCTGTTAACTACCTCTGCACGGACGCTGCGCTGCAGGGAAATGCACAGGAACCACAGACAGTGTCTGTCATAACACGCCACACACGCCACGACAGAGGGTAGAGGGGGCTCCCACACCGAACTCAAAGGTTTTAATAATGCCTACAGTTCTCATGACTGGCTCAGATCAATCTCACCAGGAGACGAAGGCAGAATCTAGTGGTAACAACAGCCAGAACCAATATCCTAGCTTAGCCAGCAAAAGGCTCCTACTTTTTCATATGCCCCCAAATTAAGGAGATTTGTTTTTATTTCCCAGAAATCTCCGTTGCCAAAAAAGACCAAAGAAGGAATTTAAAGAGGTGTTAAAGAGAATGAGGGAAGTTTCTACATTGCCCATTCTGAGCAATAATTTAATTTAAAAAGACTGCAAAATTGGATTTTGTCCATTGGTGCAAATAAAGATTCAACTATTGATGCTGTATTACAGATATGTATTTAAGATACCAACAGATATATTTTTCTATAAAGGAACTTACAAAAGAAGCAGCTCTATACCCTTCTCTCCCTTGATCACGGAAAATGCTAGCTAACAATTCTTCGCAGTCATATTGCAAGCCTAATTCTTTTTTTTAAATTAAAGTTTATTGGGGTGACAATTGTTAGTAAAGTTACATAGATTTCAGGTGTACAATTCTGTATCACATCATCTATAAATCCCATTGTGTGTTCACCACCCAGAGTCAGTTCTCCTTCCATCACCATATATTTGATCCCCCTTACCCTCTTCTACAATCCCCTTCCCCCCGTACCCTCTGGTAACCACTAAACTATTGTCTATGTCTGTGAGTTCTTGTTTCTCATTTATTTGTCTTGTTCTTTTGTTGTTTTTGGTTTATATACCACATATCAGTGAAATCATATGGTTCTCTGCTCTTTCTGTCTGACTTATTTCGCTTAGCATTATACTCTCAAGATCCATCCATGTGGTCACAAACGGTCCTATTTCATCTTGTCTTACCGCCGAATAGTATTCCATTTGTGTATATATACCACAACTTCTTTATCCATTCATCTATCGAAGGACATTTTGGTTGTTTCCATGTATTCGCCACCGTAAATAAAGCTGCAATGAACATTGGAGCACACGTGTCTTTATGGATAAATGTTTTCAGATTTTTTGGGTAGATACCCAGGAGAGGGATTGCTGGGTCATACGGTAATTCTATTCGTAATTTTTTGAGGAACCTCCACACTGCCTTCCACAGTGGCAAGCCTAATTCTTAAAGCGTTACATTTCATCCCTCTGCTCATTTCTAATCCTTTTAGAACACATTACTGTGCATGTGGCACTGCAGTAACCTCACACACACCTAGTCTGTGTTCAGAGGGGAGTGGTGTGTGCTGACCAGGCGTGTGCTCTGGGCCTTTCCTGAGTCTTACGCGTACTTCGCACACAGAACACTTCTGTGTCTGACACTCGGGCCTGAGTTGTTATATTAAGAATTTAACAGGCACAAACGCTTCCATATATTTTAAATGAAATATATTCAAATCAGTGTAAAACTTATGAACAAATGCTAACTATAAACAGAATATCTTCTTTTTACATTTACTGTGTTTTTAATCCTTTCTTTTTCCCACTATAACAGATAATCTTCCTTCATTCTAATTCAATTACGAAAGTGGGAGTGAATGACTTCTGCCCAACAGTGCCAAAGATGAAGAAATCTTTATACAGTGCAATAAGTTTATTCCACAACCCGGTGAAGTACTGGGAAGTACAACCCGCAACATTTCGTTGTGTTTTGAGCAGAATGAGTGTTCAGCTTGGGAACTTTAGAAAGTAATAAGTAGTAATTAATAATATCCATTTAATATAAAATGCAAAAATTGTTACATTTGGAATACTTGAACTCTATTAATAATGGTGGTATTATGTACAGAGGCAAAAATCTATTCCCACATGGTAAGTCCAGTGACTTACTTTAGGACAAAAAATTTCAACAGAATTTTGCAAAACTATTGCTACATCAGGATTAAGAGAAGTATCTACTGCAGTTTTCTTTTGCATACAAATGATTTTGCATAAATCTCATGCTTGAACATTTTTTCTCAGTAACAAAAAAAGACATTCGATATTTAACACTTTGCTATCAAGTGCATTTTAAAAAGAACTATACTGTAAATGGAATGCTTGACTTACAAAATCTGTGCTCTTTCATTCACTGTTAGAAAAACCAAACTGACAAGGACAGTGATAGGAAGAGTACGTACTGTTCTTATTCGTTCTTTAGTAACTCGGCAGAACTGTATGTTCCTAACAAGACTGAAGTATGGCTTGATATAATCTTACTCATGTTCTCATGTCTTAGAGCCTTACTGTCTGTATGTTTAAAACTAACCATTTGTAATGAAGCTTCAGTACGTGTTTATTACCAACTCGACAGACACTATTTCCTAAGAGTTGGGTTTTGAGCTAGAAGAGCACATGCTTTTCTTTTTTAATTATTATTACCCAATCGTAAAACCTGTATAAAATGCATAGTGTTTGTATAAAATCTGTAACACATTTTTTATTATCACAGTTATTATAAGCTTTTAACAGTACGTCAATTGTTAGATTATGTAACATTATCACCTAAACACTAAGGAATATTTTCAAGATGTCCCTTTGTAAGAACTTGGTGGGAAGAGCCTGGACACTATAAATTCTACACCAAATTGTCTCCTCAAATATGCACAGACTGGATAACTGAAAAACACACCGGGTTTAACTAAATAGGCAGAGCATTGAATAAAACACAGGAACTAAAGAGCTCTGTATAAAAGTTAAGAGTACTTTATGTATTTTTTATTGGCATCAACAGAGGTAAAGCTAGAAAATAAGGAAAACATTAAACTATTGGTTTGAAATAAAACATTTGTGCTTTGGTTTAATTTTTCTTCTCCCGCCCAAGGACTATTTTTTCAGAAAACTGTAACGTACATACAGCATTTTTAGCACAGTACTAATGCTTGTTCTTAATAACAGTACTGAAATCCTCCAAATTATGCCTGTGCTGTGAAAGAAAATCAGCTTTATGTTAAACTACCTCGAAAGTTAGATTTTAAATAATTTGAGGGCAGTAGAAAACATTGCAGATACATAAGAAGGGGTGGGACGTCCGGATAGCCAGGTGAAGAATGGGTAAACAGGCCTTGTTCCCCCTGAGGAGGTTCCTTGACGTTGGTACTGCTGGCACTCTGGGGGGACCATCCCATATGTGGAGAGAGGGCCTGTCCCGTGCTTTGCAGAATATCTAGCAGCTCACTGGTTTCTACCCACTACGATGCCAGTAGCACCTGTACGCCCCCAACCCCCAGTCACTGCAACAATGAACAATTTCTCCAGACATTGCCTAAGTGTGTGTGTGGTGGGGGAAGCCCAACTGCAGTTGGTTGAGAACTAACTGCTTTTATAGGAAGTGTAGGGTCTCCAACAGGAATTCCCGCCCGTTCTCAGGAATGTTTTTCGCTTTCCCGTTCCCAAATCCCAAGATACAAACTGTTTTCTGTTCTCCATGATGAATCGTTTAAAGTGATGGCCGATACTACCTGGGTTCAAGGAGCCAATTTTCCCAATTTCCCGACCAAACTTTTCTTGGGATTTGGGAACGGGAAAGCAAAAAAAATTCCTGAGAACGGGCGGGAATTCCCACCTGGAAACCCTAAGGAAATGTCCTTAGTTTCTAAATTCTGACACAAGTTTGGAAACTTGGAACAAAACAATTATTTTTATTTGGTAAAATTATAGTAGTGAGGTAACAGAAAGAGCCCAGGGATGCAGAGCTCTGAGTTGGAAGAACGTAACCAGAAATCCAGGTCCATTTACACTCTTAGGCAAGTCACAATCTCTTTGAAACTGTCTCCTCATCTATAAAGGGTAGGGGTGACAATACTGATCAATTAGGTTGCTGAAATGATAAAAATGCATATGAAACACTTTGTAAACCATCAAGATTCATAAAATATGAGTAACTATTATACTGGACAATTACTGACAAGAAAAATCCCTAAAAGTAAAACACATTACAATGACAATCATTCTAAAATTCAAATATTCTAAAGTTCCAATAGTTTTAATAAATAAAATACATTTTTCTATAATATATCATTAAAATACAACTGCGATATCATGGCACTTATAAGAACATAAGCAAAAGTCAAATGTTCACTGAAACTTTAAGGCTCCAGTTCTTAAAATAATTAAATTCATAAGGATAATACTCAGGTTAGCATCATCTAAACAAACAGATTAGTCTGTGATTTGAGTACTGGAGCTTAAAGTAGCTAAGTTCATCTTTTTCTAAAAAGAAAAGACAGCAAAAATTTTTAAACACTGGACATGATTCCTGACATCCCCGCAAATAATTTCCTGTAGTTAATGTTTCTGTTTTTCATCTCACAGCTGTTAACCATTTTTGGTTATCAGTTTACAAAAAACAAATCGCTAATAGAAATCGTAACAACCAAAGCTGCACTAAAGTTTTCTGTTACAAACCCATTTTATGGTAATTACAAAATATTACCCATTAAAGTTTGGAAACAAATGAATTACTACAACTTATTGGGTTTATGAAGGATTTCAAGGGAGAAAAATATCTCAGTGACCATCAATCTATCCTTATTTCTTTGAAATAATACAATAAAAAATGATCACTGAATTCATGAAACCTAATACTTTTAGATAAATCACTTGAAGTCACCAAAACTAAAGCTTTTATTAAAAAAATAAAAAATAAATAAAAATAAAAATAAATCAATTTTGCTTCTCCTTAAAATATTGCATTATTTCTCTGCCCTTCATAATTCCATTTAAAAAAAAAAAATTATCTTACCTCGGTCTTAATTACCTCTTCACTCACATGATCCTTAACCTATTGCAATTGACTTAACAATCCTCCTAAATGTATTTTCCCAAAATCATATTGTATGAATGATATTAAACAGTAGTAGCTGCCGTTTAAAGAACAGTCTCAGACACTCCTCCACGTGCCTCACTTGCATTAATGCATTTAATCCTCACAATAACCCCATGAGGCAGGTGCCTTTATTCATACCTGGATTTTTCTGTGTGGAAACTGGGGAACAAAGATTGAATAACTTGTGGCAGATCTAGGATTTGATCCCAGCAGTCTAACTCCGTGCTTTCAACTGCAATGGCACATTCATTTTTCTGTGATCATCATTATAAAATAGTACATGGTGCTTCCTTCTGGAGATCCTTTACTTCCTTGGCTTCCACACACCCCACCTTTCGGCTTGTTCTTTAGTGGCTGGTGTCCACTAAATATTACGCTTTTGGCCTCTTTTCTCTGTCCCCTGGTAGTCTCATCCATTTCTATGCATCTCACCATAACCTCTAAGGTGAGGCCTCTGAAATCCACCTCTCAAACACGGCCCTTGCGTTGAAGTAACAAACTCTCAAAAGCAAACCCAAACATTTGGAGCCATAAAACTCAATCAAAATCAACATCATAAACAATGTCCTTCAAATCCACACTGTCCCTCTTGACCTTTTCTTTCCTCCAGCTGTTCTGGTTTCTTCCTGACCCTCTGGCTCCTTCACAGCTACCTGGCTCCAAACTCTGCCTGACCTGGCATGCAGCTGGCATCCACTCCCTCCTTTGCATTCTCATTCACTGGGTCACATCACTTTATTTTCTTGTTGGGATATCAAAATCAGCTCCTGGCCTCATTTCGTCAGTCCAGCTCTAACATGACCAACCAAACAGATCTCTGTGCTATCTGGATTGATTATTCATCAAAAGCCTGTAACAGTTACCATTGTTTGCTAAATCACAAAAAACGTCTGAAACCTACCTTTCAAGTCTGTGATCTACATTCAAATAATGATTTGTGAACTTTTTCTTTCATGCTTACATCTCTTTATGCTCCAGCTCAATATTACTTGCTGTTTCTCAAACATACTCTACGTTTTCTGGCTTCTATGGGGTTTTTCTGTTCATGCTTCCTTTGAATCTATCAAAATCTTCCCCAGTCTCAGATGTCCATGTCAAAAGTCACCCGTCTCAGTTCACCTGCCTGATTCTCTCATAAACGGATGTGGCTTCTCACCCCTCCCATCCTGTCTCTCCCAGTATTTTGATTGTGCTTCTCTTTTGCACTTTCACAACCTAACTTATTACAGCTATTCCTACATTGGTCTTTTCTTTCACATTCTCCGGAGGATGAGTAGACATCTTGGCTGCAAGCACTGTGACCGAATCACCTTCGCACCGTCTCTTCCCCTTACAGGATACCACACTACCATGCTCAATACACGTTTCTGAGTTAAGTCAGTGAAGGGTGCTCATTAGGGACGGGAGAAAAAAAGCATTTATCTTCCCCTGAGAACATGGTGTGTTGGATCCCATTTTCTCCGCCTACCCCACAGCCCACCCTGCTCTCCAGCTCTCTGGCACTACAGATGTGCTGTGTGCTCTGCATTACTCAGAGGTAGGCGCAGATGACATTTGTTCCCAATAATTCAGTGTTATTGAAGGGATTTTTCTCAGTCTCTGGGCAACTGTGAAGCAGAGCCTCCCACCCAATCAGCTCTAACTACTGCTGAGAGAAAGGAAGCATTACCAGCTGTGACACCCTCTCCTGGTGAAACAGTAACACGGATACAGAGAACGGCTTGAAAATGAGCCCTTCCATAGAGAGAGGAAGCACTTACAGAGGATAGAGAGGCAGAAACACAGCGGCACATCAGGCGAGGGGCAAAAGCACGTGCCATTCACAGCTCTACGCACAGGACAGTTGTGTGGAGTCCTGATACTAAGACTTGCAGGGTGAGTGCTGGAGACTTCCTCTCTATTAAGGAAAACTGACAACAGACGCAGAAGCAGACAAAACAATATAATGAACAAGTATAATACTTTCACTCAGATGCAAAACCTGTCAACTCACAGCCAATCATATTCATTTATACTCTCATCGCCATTATTTTTAATAATAGTTTCATTGAGATATAATTTACATACTATACAATTCAATTTGAAGTATACAGTTCAATGGTTTTTAGTTTATTTACAGGGTAGCAACCATCACCACAATCAATTTCAGAAACGTTCTCATCACTCCAAAAAGAAACCCTGCACCCATTAAAATTACTCCCACCCTAGGTAACTGTAAATACACTTTCGGTCTCTATTCTGGATATTTCATATAAATGGAATCACATACTACATGGACTTTTATGACTGGCTTCTTCCATTTAGCATAATGTTTTCAGGGTCCATTCATGTTGTAGCAGTATCAGTACCTCATTCCTTTTTATTGCCAAGTAATATTCCATTGTATGGATAAGCCACGTTTACTTATCCATTTATCAGTTGACGGACATATAAATTGTTTCCACTTTGGGGCTATTCTGAATAATGCTGCTATAAATGTTAGTGTTTTTGTGTGTACATGTGCCTTCATTTTTCTTGGGCATATATTTAGGAGTGGAATTGTTGGGTGAAATGGCAACTCGGTTTAACTTTTTCAGAACTGTAGGCTGTATTCCAAAGTGGCTGTACCACTGTATATTCTCCTTTTTTGTTCTTTTTTTTTGGCAATTTGTGTGTGTTTTTGTTTTTTATTAGTTTCAGGTGTACAAAACAATGTAATAGCTAGATATTTCACCCTTCACAAAGTGACAACCCCCTCCCCCAATCTATTGCCCCTCTGACATCGTATATATCTATCCATTGTATATTCTTTTCCAAAATACGTGTGGATTCCAATTTCTCCACCAACACCTGGTGCCCTTCCTAGAGAATGTGACGCAGTGCTTCATTATGGTTTTCATTTGCATTTCTCTAATGACTAGTGACACTGAGCATCTTTTCACATGTCTATTGACCATTTATTATCTTCTTTGGAGAAATGTCTCTTCGGATCCTTCACCCATTTTTCAACTGATTGGTGTCGTTGTTGTTGTTGTTATTGAGTTGTATGAGCTCTTTATCTATTTGACGCGAGTCTTTATCAGATACATGATTTGCAAAAATTTTCTCCCCTTCTGTATGCTGTTTTTTCACTTTCTTGACAGTGTCCTTTAGCACAGAAAAAATTAAAAGTTTGATGATATCCGATTTATCTATTTTTTTCTTTTGTTTCTTGTGTTTTTAGTGTCACATCTAAGAAACTGTGGCCTAATCCAAGGTCATAAATCCTGACATCTATGTTTTCTTATAAAATATAATAGTTTTAGCTCTTAACTTAGGTCTTTGTCCCAGTTTGAGCTAATTTTTGCATATGGTATGATGTGCTTATCCAGTTGTCTTAGTACCACTTATTCAAAGCAGATCAAGATCAAGATAGATAAAAGTTCCATCACCCTAGGAGGCTCTTCCTTGGTCCTCCCCAGTCTGTACATCCACTTCCCCAGCAAACACCCACTCATCCAATGATGCCACCAATCACACATACTCACCCCAGAAATTTGCCACCAGAAGTATCACCCTCTCCTCAAAACTTTATTTTTATAAATTTTTTTAATAACTGCAAACCAAATAAACATAATGGAATTCTGTTTCCTGCGTCCATAAGTCCCATCCTCCCCCTTTAACACAAAAGAATATTTTCCTACTAATTTGGCCAAGGGAAACACATCTTATCACCCTTTCCTGGGTCTGAAAATGCTATTGCTCTTTACTCAGTCCTAGTCAATGCAAAAGAAACACTGAATGGATCATTTAGACAAGTATTTTTTAATTGTACATATTATCTTGGAACTTTGCTCTGTCAGGGTGGAGAGTACTGGCTGTTTCAGCTGCCTCTGAATGCTCCCTCACTGTCTCTGCCTCCTGAAGCTAGTAGTGTGCCAGTCTTTTACAATTCTTCTCTCTGTTCCTCCTTATTTGATGAGGTTTCTATGATGTCTGATCGTTTTGTTACCATGTGGCTTATTGACTAGAAGTGTATTTTTATCTCATGTCGTTTATTTGGGAGCTACTGGGAAAAACACAAACTACAGTCCAATTATCCGGATACTAAAGATTTGTAAAATGTCTTTTTGAAACAAAGAGCTATCCCCTCAAAAACAATTAGAAAGAAGGTAAAATGATCATTTGCAAAGGATTCATATGTACCTGAAAAGCCCAAGAGAATAAACTGAAAAATGATGGCACACAGTCACCTGTATAACTAACAAAAAATAAGAAAAAGACAAATACCACAATAAAAAATGAGCAAAAAGTATTAAGACATATCTCAGAAGAGAAAATCCAAATGGTTGGAAAGATGTTCAACCTCTTTAGTAATCAGGGAAATAAAAATTTAAATCTCAAGTAATGCCATTATACGTATATCTATGAAATTATGGAAAAAGTTAGATAATACCACGTACCAATGAGATCTACAACTGTAGCCTTACCCATTTTTAGTGAGTGTGCAAACTGGTATAAATACTTTAGAACATAACCTGGCATCTTGTAAAGTTGAAGGAAATGATACCTAGGTATATGTATACCCCAATGAAACCATGCAAATGTCCCCAAGAGACATGTTCAAGAATAGTGATGGGATTATTTTTCCATAATAGCAAAAAATGGCAACAATTTAAATGTCTTTTCATAGAAGAAATCAGATGAATGCTAGTATTTTCATGCAGTAGTATGAACAGTGTACAACAGTGAAATGAATGAGCCACAATGTTGAGTGATAAAAGCAAATTATACAAGAATACCTTAAAGTAGTACCTCATCTATAGAAAATGCAACAGCATCAATGAAATACTGTATGGTTTACAGGTCCATACATATGTGGTACGTATGGCATGCAAGGGAATATTCAACACATAACTCAAAATAGTGTTTCCCATTGGCACAAAGCAAGAGGGAAACAAGTAGAGGGGCTTCAAAGGCATCGATAATGTCTTGATTCTTAAGCTGAATGGTGAGTAAATACATGTTTGCTTCATTAATCTTGGTATCTTATAGATACTCATGTTTATTCTTTCTATACATGAGCTATATCATTAATGAGTCTATCACACATAAAAATAAGCTGAAGAACAGAAATAAAGAAATTACCCACAATATAAAACAGATGGATAACTTTAACAGTGGAAAATATTAAAGAAAAGGAAATATGCAGGTCAAGTTCAATGAGACAAGGCAGCAGTAGCAGCAGTGACAGCAAGTGACAATAGTTCAACAGATCCTGAGAAAGAAGAGTGATGAGGCAAGCAGATACTTAAGAAGCTGCACTGATTAGTCCCACAGGACTGGTGGTGCGCGAGTCGAGAGTCCATAGACGGCTCAAGGGGAAACAGTGGGACGCTGAGAAACAACTCCTTTAACGCCTGGTAAGAGTGGCACGTCAGAGAGGACGGGGACCGGCTGCTAATCCCCTCGGCACACCTGAAAGAGTCGTCCAGCAAAACGGTCAGGAAGGTAACACTTCACAGTAGGTATTGTCAATTCTACGGAATCAGAAATTTACATGCAAAAAAAGAAACCATAATGTTTCTACAAGACACTGGAAACCATGGGAGAATTTTTCTGACAATGTGGAAGTAAGGAAGGTGGTTCTAACTATGACACAAAAGCCAGGAGGTCCTTAAACAGAAATGTATAAACTCAACAACTTAAAAGTTTTCATAGCAAAACTGTTAAAAGCAAAGTCAAAGGACAAATGACAAACTGGAAAACAACAGTAATGAGTCACAGCACTTAGTTCTTCTTGCCCTAATATATAAAAACTCCTAAGAGTCAATCCGAAAAGACCTACAAGACAATGGGAAAAAAGTAAAAGATACAGATAGTCCAGAAAAAGAAGTGTGCCTGGCTGCAAAATGTAAGAAAGGAAAATCGAGCAGACACACAGTACGAGAAATGAAAGCTCCAACTATACCATTTAACCTAGCAGATACCAAAGGATAAAATCTTGATACAGACTACCCCGAGGACTTAACAGGAGCAACTACAGATGTGCATGCCCACGGCCGTGAGCTCAGCCCTCGAATGTGCTGGCATTCACGTGCAAAGAGACGCAGAAGGTTATTAATTGCATCACTGTTTATATTAGGAAAAGATTAGAAACCTCTCAGATTTCATGTAAGAATTCTTTTCAACTTAATGATTTTAAAATATATACACTGGCTTCTAGACGTACAAAATACTCTGGAAGGATTAACAAAAAAATGACAACACCATATTCTACTGAAGGTCTCAGCAGTGTGTCTCCTGGAGTCATGCAATGTGGTCCCTCGCAGGGGCTGCTGGTGTGGGAACCAGGTGGCTGGGGGACAGAAGCTGCAGGGTGAGTTTTCATGGTATACCTTTGTGACGTAAGAAACATATAGTTGGTCTCTGCCCCCGTTCCTGACACACAACTCCTAAAACTTTGTAATTTCCATAGGAACACCAGGAGCATCTTTTGTTCTAATAGTTGATCTTGGACCCTGATTCCTGACACAGAGCTCCTAAATCCTTTGGAAGTTCCTGAATGACAGGAGCATCTTTTGTTCTAAGCATGTGACTTTGGGTGGGCTCCGGGATGGCTTCAGGAGCGGGGCTGGTCACCAGAAAGACCAAGCCAGGATTAGAAGCTTGGGACTTTCAGCCACACCCACCCACCATCCTGCAGGGAAGTAGAGGGGCTGGAGCTGAGCATGAGGAGGCCTCCATAAAGCCCCCCACTGTACAGGGTTCAGGGAGCTTCCAAGCTGGTGAACACATCCACTGTCCGGGAGAGGGGCACACCCCACCTCTGTGGGGACAGAAGCTCCTGCACTCAAGACCCTTCCTGACCTCACCGTATATACGAGGTTGGACAAATAAGTTCACGAACTCATCCTAGAAAAAGTGCTGCATACCTCATTACTGTATCACTACAGTCACCTTCGAAGTACTCCCCTTGGGAAGCTATACACTGATGCCAGCGCCTAGTCCACCCTTCAAAACAATTTTGGAACTCTTTTTCTGGAATGGCCATCAGAGCTATCATCGTATTACTCTTGAAGTCCTGAATGTCATCAAAATATCTTCCTTTCAATATTTCCTTTATCTTCAGGTAAAGAAAGAAGTTATTGGGGGCCAGGTCAGGTGAGTAGGGAAGGCGTTCCAATACAGTTATTTGTTTACTGACTAAAAACTCCCTCACAGACAGTGCTGTGTGAGCTGGTGCATGGTCGTGATGCAAGAGCCATGAATTGTTGGCGAAAAGTTCAGGTCGAATAACTTTTTCACGCAGCCTTTTCAGCACTTCCAAATAGTAAACTTGGTTAACTGTTTGTCCAGTTGGTACAAATACATAATGAATAATCCCTCTAATGTGAAAAAAAGGTTAGCAACATCGTTGCAACAAGTTCACAAACTTAACTGTCCTCCAATCTTCCTCTGGCTGTACATCTGTATCCTTTATCATATGCTTTATTACGTAATAAACCACTAAACCATTAAATGGTGTTTCTCTAAATTCCATTATAGCAAAGTACCTAATCTGAGGAGGAGGTCCTGGGAACCCCCGATTTGTAGTCAAGTCAGAGAGAAGTGTGGGTAACCTAAAGACTTACTAACTGCAACTGGTGTCTGAAGTAGGCGGAAGCAGTCCTGTGGGACTAAGCCCTTCCCTGTGGGGTCTGGTCTGACGCTAACTGCAGGTAAAGTGTCATTACTGCATAATGACAGTAATCTGGGTGAGAGACATCTGGGTGAGAGAGAGCATCTGGGTGAGAGACAGCAGTGGCTGGAAGGAAGACGAGCAGCAGAGGTGGCAGCAGAGACCAAAAGCCACAGACACACACGGAAGTTCCTTAGGTACCAGGTTCAAATTGAGTTGAATTGTAGGATACCCAGCTGGTGTCAGAGAAGTGGTTAGGGGTGGGAAAAAACCCAGATATATGGTGTCAGCACTGTGAGTATAAGTAGAGGAAATAACATTTTTCCTTTTCAACCTTTGAGTCATTTAAACATAATATTAGCTGTGTTCTACCCAGACCTGAAGTTTCAAAACCTCCACAGGTGATTCAGATGCTGTGTTAAGGATAAGTAAGAACTACTCATTTCTACTTTCCCTTTTCTCTCTTCTCTAGACATCAGCCAACCAGTTACCAAGAGTGTCTTCTTTTCTCAGTGTTACTGTATTTATGTTTTTATGCTAATAAAAATATGTTCTAGATGCAGGACATATGATGTCCACTGATCAGCTGACCAGGTGAGGTCCGAGAGCCGACAGCAAGAGAACAGGCAGGAAGTTAGAAAGATAACCTCTGTGTTGGTACAGGGTAGCTTTCCAGAAGCACCTTCTCTCCATCAGGCAGGAAGTTAGAAAGATATCCAGAAAATGGAGAAGAGGGAGAAGCTTGGAAGGTACTGTGCATTCATTCATATAATATTTACTCAGCACCCACTATGAACAATGTGGGGACATGAGAGAGTCCAGATGGAAAGGAGAAATCGGACAAACGACTGCACAGCGTTCCAAGCAGAGGGAAAAGAGCGTGCCGAGGCCTTAGTGAGCAAGGACTGGGCCAGTTTGCGCACAGCTCAGAAACAGTCAGCTGCTCCAAGAATGGGCGAGAGGCAGGCTATCAGAGCTTCCCCAGACATGAAGGTCATGCTTAGAATTTTAAATATGAGGCGCCACTGGAGGAAGCACTGTACAGTTCAGACTGGTTTCTATATAGAACAAGATGCAAAATGGATTGGAAAAGGAGATGTGTGGACACAGGGAGACCGGTGGAGACACGACTAGGAGCATCTGGGTGAGAGACAGCAGTGGCGGGAAGGAAGGCGGTGGCAGCAGAGACCAAGAGCCACAGACACACACGGGAAGTTCCTTAGGTACCAGGCACAAAGGGTTCGGGAGCAGATCCAATCTGGACGTGAGGGACAGAAGGTGATAGATCAGTCGTTCTCCAGTCTGCATGCACTGGGGACACATGTTAAAATAGAAGTTCCTGGGCCCACACTCAGAGGTTCTGACTTTGCAGGTCTGGGTGTAGATGCTGGAACCTGAATTTTGAAGCTAGCAGCCCTGGCAACTAGCATACTGATGGGCCTCCCTCCACAGTTGGGGATGCGTTGATTCAGGACTCAAACTTTGGGCTTCCATAAGAATGGGTGAGGTTGGAACACGGGCACCATTTTATGGGAGAAGTGAATGACGAGGGAACTGGAAACCAGCCATGAGTTCAGGAGTGTGCACTCCTCACAGGCCCGTAGAGGCAGATGCAAAAGGTTAGCCATTTCTACTGGGCACATGTGACACCCAGTGTTTGGACTATTTTGTAGGGCTGCCTGAGGTCTTCCTGATAGAAACAGCTCACCTGCCTCCTAAACATGATTTGATTTGGAATGCTGGGAGGCTAAGTCTTCCAAGCACATCAGCAGCATATTTACTTTCTGTTTTCCTCCTCCATGACTACAGGCACTTTTACTGCTGAGTCCCCAGCACCAAAAACTGCCTTGAACAAAGTAGGTGCTCAATAAACATTAGCTGACTAAGTAAATGAAAAATCATCTTCACGCTTATGACCATAATTAAGCAGGTCTCAATCAGGCCTTTCCGAGTCAGCAACATGTTATTTAGCCTTAAAATACTGTATCTACTTCAATCAAATTATAATCGTAGAATATCATTTAGACTTTTCACCAATTCAACTGACTTGTCTCCTCAATTGCTTCAATTATAAACACCTAGCTGAAACAGTGAACTATCACAATCACAGCTGCTACTTTCCCTCTAAGGCCTGACTCGCGCACCCCCATTCCACCTTCCCTCCCAAACCTACACCTCCTGGACACGGTCAACCTCACCTAAATTTTGTAGACGCCTTTGATTCTGTATGCTCGAGCTGTCTATTGATATTCTTTCCACATTTGTAAGGAACATGAACAACATAATCACTACCACAAGTTCAAATTGCAGGGTTAAAAGAAGAATTATATAAAAATTAAGTGTTGACTTTAAATTAATGTTCCAAAAGAACTGAGAGGGTATGTAAAATAATTTTTGGAAAAAGTACACAGACTTGCTCTCTTTTCCTTAGTGTGGAGACTGAGGTTGAAGAACAAAGACTAATAGAAAACATATGGAAAAGATCAGTAACAAGATGAACTCTTAGTCCAAACACAGTCTGCCACGTTTTACATACCAGTGTCTGAAATAATAGAGGAGACTTTTTTAATACTGCCAAAACATCACTTGAAACACTGTACACTTTTTAAAAATCTGAAGTATAACAAAATAAATCTTGTGAGTTCTTTGTAGAAACCTAATGGAAAACACTATTTTGAAGAAACGAAAACGAATTCCAGGATTCATTTTACCTTATTAGTTTGCACAAGCTTGAAAGAATCTCCCAAAAAATGAACTCAAAGTTCACTGCTCAGAGACACAAGTTAACGCTGTTTAAGGGTGAAAACATTAGTATAAAAAGATAGCATTTCAACAGTTAATTGCTGCTCTTCAGGAGAGACAGTTCAGTGAAATCAGGAAATTTTCTACATCTGCAAAATAAAGGCAATAGTAGTTGATCAGCAGAAGTTCTTACTTCCATCTTATTCAATACTATAAAATTATTTTTGTACTCCTAAAAACAGACAAATCTGAAATATACCTTCTGAAGGCAAGACACTGAATTCTATAACCAAGAGTTGAATTTTTATTTCAAAGGTGATCAGAAGCCATTCTGGTGGGTGTATTTGCGAGGAGAGGTGAGAAAGGGAATAGCTGATAGAAAAGGAGGTATAATTCTTTGCATGGAGAAGTTATACATTTAACCTGTGTCTCCAGTGACAATCTATTTCACTTTAAAAATAAACTAGATGTGAAATGCTATGTTTCTAATCCTAGGTCCTTGTCTTAATGAAGGGAAGCACTGGTGTGAACACAGGGTATCAGACAACCAGTCTCAAGACGACTTCGCATTCCACCTTAAATTGCTGAGAAATGTTACAGTGGACCTTAATTTAAGGAATTCTTTGGCATGAAAATGAAAATAAAAACAGTAATCAGTACACGCTGTTTCATTTAGTTCTGTTTGCCTTTCATATTAGAGGAAATTCTTGCCACACCTCAAACCAAAATTCAGGGGAAAAGAAAGAAGTAAGCCACATAAATCTGACCGAGAACACAAGAATCTTAATTTGAATCCACAAAGTTTTGGATAATGAAAAGAAATACATAATTTTAATTCATCCCAAGTGTTTTCCAGGCAGATTATATTTGCTTAAATTGCTTCAGTAATTCAAGAGACAGCCCTGTTTGGACATACAGTTACTGTGGATTTTTAAGAGACTCGGTTAAAGAATTTAGGAATTTCTGATTCATTTACAGGATTTGCAAATTCATCAACCTCTGAAAACTAAAGCAAACTCAACAGGTATGATGATAAAATAATTTTTCAATTTTTAAAGAAAGTATTCCTATTGTTAAAAATTAAAAAGTATATTTGATGTGTTTAACATTAAAATAGATTGTAGGCATCATAAAAGCACAATTTTTGGAAGCAATATCTGGTAAAAGCTACATTAAAACTTTGATTAACCAAAATATTCAGGGAAAGAAGTATTATAGTGAATTTAATTTTCTAACTTAAGATCCACCCAATAAATAATCTTTGTATACTCGTATATATTTTTGTTCTTATTGTTATTGTTTTGAATGAATGATTCTCAGGTTAATGGAATAATTTTCTATCTCTTTCTCTCTCTCAACTTTAAATGACAAAAAAATTGACAAATGATTTTAGGCCAGACATCTGAGCAGGGCTAGAGATTCTGGTGGTAGGGAAGATGGATAGTTGTACAAATTTCACTAGAAATTTTTTCAAAATTTCTCCATTAACCAAATTCGTGATATTAGAATGGTTTTGTTTTCATTTGCCTGTTTCTCAAAGGCAAGACATGAACATTGCATCTAGTACTGAAGGATCTAGTTTCTTGGGTTTCGGTTAATTAAGATTTAAATGTATTTTGGCTAAAAATAATTTAAAACTTTCATATTTTTAATAGCAAAAGAGTCTTACTTCCTTAGGCCTTGGGTGTAATATGTAATAGTGATGTACGCTAATTTTAAAGAGCTAAATTGAAAACTGCTGTGGAAAAAATTCTGAACCATATATTAATATTTGGTTTCTTATATTCTAGTTTCTGGGGCATACCAATAAAACAATTAAGTCTCTAAATTAATATAATACTATGAGGCTTTCCAATTACTTTAAACTTTGAAGAACAAACTTCTATCTTATTTTGATTAATAATTTTAATTAAAACTTTCTGGATAAAAAGTGTGAGTGCTTTTTTTCCAAGTAAGAAAAATGTTATGACATAGCAACTTTTATGGCTATATGAAAAATTCACATTAATGGATATTTTTTAAAACTGGTAACCTGTATTTTACTTTAACTTTCTTTTTTACATTTGTTATTTTTAAACTACACAATGCAATAGGAAAGTGAAGAATACAGTATATTGTGATGGAGAAATAGTCAACAGAAAAGAGAACAGCCATATTCTCTGTGACTGCTCATTTAAAGAAATCACCGTGGCAAAATAAATGCCTAGAAATAAACAACATTAATAGTGATAAGTATTATTAACAAAATGGAATCTATAACTTATTAATCCAAATTTTTCAGCATTTTACTAGATTCCGTCAAAAATTAGAGGTCAGGAAATGAGATAACTGACAATGAGTTATACTATTTTGCTATAGTTATCCTGTAGGCAACAAGGCATAAATTGTAAAACATGAAAGGTCAGAAGTAATAAAAATAGGCTTAGCAAATGGCTGGGAAGAGATTAGTTGAATGAACATTTGTACGAAAAGAAATGAGATCATTGTAACGGGAAAATCTCAGGAGTGAAACAGAAGAGTAAGGGGAGTGGACATAGAGATGGATTCCAGACCAGAAAGCTACACACACAACAGTCACAGGGAGTGGGGCAAGGGGAGGTCCAGGGCCACCCTCTCGAGGGATGGGGACAATGATGGCGAGTTAAGTTTAGAAGAGAAACCTTTCTTCTTCGTGGCTAAGACCACAAGAATCCCTTTACTTTCAGAGCGGCCCCTTCCTGAGGTCTTGATTCCAAGTCCCAGGTATGCAATAAGGTGCAGGATCAAAAGTATCATCCAGGTCTCCTTTTTTTCCAATAATTTTTCATAATTATTGAACAACAGAGTCATGACTTTAATTCTCAAATGTAAGGTTGTATTAATTAATGATGGCTAATGTTCCTAACATAAGGATAAAGGTCAGAGTTCTGATGAGCAGCGCTCTTTTCAAAGCTCCCCTGTACCAGGGAGCTTGCGAGACCCCCACATGGTCTGACCCTTCGCAGCCACGTGTCTGCTTCTGCTTCTACTTCAACCTTCTGGGAGGTGGCAAACTCACAGAGCCCCGCTCCATGGTGCAGTGAGACTGACACGAAGTGTGACAAGTACTTCAAAAAGTTAATATGCTACTAGAATGAGAATAATGCTACAAATGTAATACATAAGTTATTATCAACTAGTGAGGAAATAGGACATCCTATACTCAGGCCTGCTAACTTCGTGATGTATGGGCCAAAGGATGCCAATGAAGACTTCCCTGCCCCCACAGGCAGGGTTAAGCCATGGACTCCCAAAGGCCTGGTGTCTCTGCTATAAACCACATTTCCCTCTGCCTGAGAAAATGGTTCGCTGTGTTGTGTCTCTTGTCTGCTACACTGTATGCTCATTACAGAAGGAACCATGCCTTCATTTCTGTGTTCCCCACCAAGCAGTGCCTTACACCTAGAAATAATTCAAGACGATGATTAACTGAAGTGATCCAAGCAAACTAAGTAATTATTAACAGCTGTCAGGTGCTTTCCTAACCAGGCTCACACAGCTCCTAGTACATACAGGTCTCTAACTACAGCAAGTGATAGCCCTCCCAGTCAGGTCCACCGGGAGCTTCCCAATCTCCACGTGGCTCTGCCAGAACTGAACACGACCCTCTGGAATAAGGCTTCACCTGCCAGGACTCTGCTAGTTCACAAATACTGAGGCGTGGAGATCATAGCTCAGCTGTACTAATGAGTGAAATCAGGTGTTCATTCCCAGAGTGCATCTCAGGTCAGAATTCAGGCCCTCCAGATTCTGGTCCAGAAGGTTTGTAGTGGTTTTACTTGGCTCTTTCAATTGGCTAACCACCAGTTCCCAAACACCCCTTCTTTTGTTGCTTATATATTTTTGCTCATCTCTTCTATCCGGAAATCTTCTCTCTCTGTGAGCAGCCCCCTAATATTCTTTCAAAGTCTGTTCAAAATGCCACATCTTCCTTGAATCCCACATATAAGAACAATGGATGAAGTCTATTTAGATTTGCAATAGAAAATTATGAGTTTCAAAATCACAGATTATTTAAAAAGATCAAACCATTGCTATTTTGGCATTTTCTGTAGGTAGCGATAAGACTAAATATAAGAAAATGTATTAGAACTATATGATTGTTTGATCCTATTTCCTTGATAAAAATAGGAAGTAAGGTCATCATCACCAAAACCAATGGGGAAGGAGGTTTTAGAGGCTTGTCTAAAAGAAGGGGAAAGAATGCACTAAACAGATGTTGCCGGCAGCACTTGAACGGTCAGGAATTTAAGTGAGACCAGTTGTCATGATCCTGGTTTTCTCTTGTCATATTCAGTTTCCTGACTCAGGCCAAGAATAGATGGAGAAGAGATGTAATGAGAGTTGGGGTTTACCAGAAGCATAAGAGGATGGAAGGGCCAGAAAGTTTAGGGCCGGTGCAAAGTGACAACAGCAATGCACTACGGATCTAGGGTGCTAAGACAGAACTGTAGGATCACTATCGTTTAGGTGCCACTGAAGTGGAAGCATTACTGGAGGAAGTGATAAAAACAGGAGACAGCGGTCAGAGTATGAAGGGTTGCAGCACTAGTAATGACAAGGCCCACAGCGTGGGGTCACAGGAAGGACTGGGGAGGAAGACTGCAGGAAACATGAAGGAAAAAAGATCACGGGCTTCTAACTCTCCTTGAATAACTACTTCAAATCCTAAATACACACAATATTTACATTCTACCAAGTTTTAGTTTCTGACAAGAAAAGAAACAAGAAACTGAGATGTTTAGAAAGACAACAGTCTTTCTAAAATTTGGTTCTATCAGAGAAAATGACTGAAGTAACTATTTCCTCAATTATCCATCCCAATGATGAAAACTAGCTAGTTCCACTCTAGGTAAACAGGAGATAAGTCATTTCATTACATACAGTGACGTATTAGGACATTAATTCTCTCATGAAACTCTGGCTGAGAAGGACAGAGAAAAATGGCCTCAGAATAAAATACCGTGTTTCCCCCAAAATAAGACTGGGTCTTATATTAATTTTTGCTCCAAAAGACGCGTTAGGGCTTATGTTCAGGAGATGTCCTCCTGAAAAATCATGCTAGCACTTATTTTCCGGTTAGGTCTTATTTTCGGGGAAACACGGTAGGTAGGTTTCCTTTTTGTGTGTGTGTTTTAACCTTTTCCTAAATAATATACTTATTCCATCTGGATCACTTTCCAATTTGCGAAGCACATTTATGTGCCTATCTCATATGACCCTAACAACTACCAGGTGAGATAAACAGGCAAGCAATTATAGCTCTCATTTCATTGATGAGGCAAAAGGCAGATATGTTAAGTGACTTGACCATCCTGTGACAGGACTGAAATGAAGGTTTTCAGCCTCCACCATTCACTACAACCTCAAGTTTCAGCATAAGCCTTGACTGTCTGTGTTTCTCGAGCTGAGTAATCCCTCCTTTAATCTATGCAGACACACTTTTCTACTCACCACGTTACATGTCTCTCCAGATCCTCCAAGGGGTCAAACTCCTGGGAGACAGAACAGATTGTTTTTTAATATCTGTATACGTAGAACGTAAGTCAAAAATATTAATAGAAAGAAGGAAGCTAGGAAGGTAATACACAAAATGTATAGAATAACCTATGAATATTATAACTTAGTAGAATATAAATATTGTGTGTATTTTGGGATTTGAAGTCATTGTTCAAGTAGACTCAGAGACAAAAATAACTGGATTTTGGAAAATGTTCCATGGGGAAAATCTGAAGTCACGGTTAGGCTTGGACAGAAAACACAAAGAGGAAACACAGCTTTTTCTCAAGGAAAACATGATAGCTCTCACATAAAAGGAAATGTTTCATGTTTTCCCAAAGGACAGAAAAGAACATCAGCAGACAGAAGGACAGAAGTTGCAGTGGGAAAATTTTGGTTAACATTAAGGAAGAATCTCCTAGACAAAAGCTCTGCAGCTAAAGCATAGGGTCTCCCCTCTCATCAGTGGTGACCATCACTGAGGGACCAGTCAGTGACAACACCCAGCATCGAGAGTGGAGGAATCATGCTGTGGTTGCAAATCTATAGTCTCGTAAGCAAGGCAAACAGATTATCTTAAAAGAAGATTATTTCATCTGGTTCAATGCAATATGTGACTTTAAGAAAGAAAAAACTCCTTACTGGTACTTAAACATCAATGTTGACTTGAGCATTGCCCATTCATTCTGGACATTCTTTTGTAATTTCAGTACAGATATAGATATTATGAGCTTTATATAACTGTCAATTTATACAAGAATTATTCTAAGCTTCACTCACTTTTCGAACAATGTTATTTCCTTTTCTCCTTGCAATAGGACAAAAAAAGAATATGGGCTTTTTAGGTCCAGTATGTGTCCTTCTCTTATTTCTTGGAGTCAAGGTATATTGCCAATATGAAAGTTATCAATGGGATGAAGATTATGACCAAGAATCAGATGATGTCTACCAACCAGAATTCCAGTATCATCAAAATGTAGACTACAGAGTACCTTTTCATCAGCATACTTTAGGCTGTGCCAGTGAATGCTTCTGCCCACCCAACTTTCCATCATCAATGTACTGTGATAATCGCAAACTCCAGACTATTCCAAAAATTCCATCACACATTCAGCAAGTCTATCTTCAGTTCAATGAAATTGAGGCTGTGACTGCCGATTCATTCATGAATGCAACTCATCTTAAAGAAATCAATCTCAGCCACAACAAAATTAAATCTCCAAAGATTGATCATGGCGTGTTTGCTAAGTTGTCAAATCTACTACAACTTCACCTACAGTATAACAGTTTAGAAGAATTTCCGTTTCCTCTTCCGAGGTCTTTGGAAAGACTTCTTCTTGGTTACAATGAGATCTCCAGACTGCAGACAAATGCCTTGGATGGGCTAGTAAACTTGACCATGCTCGATCTCTGTTATAACCATCTTGATGCTTTCACGTTACAAGACAAAAACCTTGCCAAAATGGAAAATTTAATGCAACTCAACCTATGTAATAACAGATTGGAATCAATGCCTCCTGGGTTGCCTTCTTCACTTATGTATCTTTCTTTAGAAAACAATTCAATTTCTTCTATACCAGAAAATTACTTCAGTGAACTTCCGAAACTTCATGCTCTGAGAATGTCACACAACAAACTACAAGACATTCCATATAATATTTTTAATCTTTCCAACCTTATAGAGCTCAATGTTGGACACAACAAACTGAAGCAAGCATTCTATATTCCAAGAAATTTAGAACACTTATACCTAGAAAATAATGAAATTGAAAGTACGTAAAATTTCATTATATTTTAAAGACAGGAAGAATATTATTTTGACCTTTTAAAGAACAAATGTTTATAAAGCTATGCTTTATACATTGCAGAAAATGGTTGCTTTAAAGTTAGCTAGGAAAATGGCAGAAATTGGCCCCAGAGAAAGGTGTACTATAAAATGTACAGTCTTTTCTATTAAATTTTATCACGTTGAACATTAAGAAATAGTACTGTGGAGTATATGAAGAAATAAGAGTATTTGGAGTAGTGGGGCTACAGGTGATTTTCATTATTTATTTTTGAGATTGTTTCTACTCAGAATTTATTACTTAAATAATTTATTACTTAAACAATTATTAAATATCCAATGAAGTCATCATTTATTTTGATAATATAAAATTAATTTAGTTTCATTTTCTTTATTTTAATATGTGATTATTGTAAAAATAATTAAACCTAATTCCACTTATAAGTATTCTGATTAATAAAATTATATTCATAAAACATTTTAATAAAATCCAACATAAGATTATACATGTAACATAGCAGGATTAATTTTTAATTTGTATTTTTCAGATATCAATGTTACAGTGATGTGTCCATCTGTTGACCCACTATTTTACCACCATTTAACATACATTCGTGTGGACCAAAATAAGCTAAAAGAGCCAATAAGCTCATATATTTTCCTCTGCTTCCCTCATATACATAGTATTTATTATGGTGAACAAAGAAGCACTAATGGTCAAACAATACAACTGAAGACCCAAGTTTTAAGGAGATTTCATGATGATGCTGATAGTGAAGATGATGATGATGATGGTCATGAAGGCCCAGAACAAGAAGAAACAGAAGAAAACATGGACCCTCACTACTACGGAAGTCAAGAATGGCAAGAAACTATATAGATATACATATATGACTTCACAAAATCTTATCGCTCACAGTGATATATCCAGAATTATGTATTAGTATAAGATCAAGTACTTAAATTTAAGTTGTTGGTAACATCTTCGTCATTACATAGAATTAGAACTTACTCAAAATGATACAAGTCTTTAAGAATATAAATTAGAATGACAAGTGGGACTCAAACACTAAACTTTAAACAATTTTGTCGTGTTGAGAAAAACAGCAAGTAGGCCATTTCTAGTAATAGTAATTTTTCTAAGAATGATGAAAGAAATAGTGTTAGAAGCTGAGAACTGTAAGCCATTTGCTTTGAATTATTATGAGGATAGTTTAAATGTCTGGAGATTACATTAATATAATAGACAGACGTTCATTTAAGGAATAGATTTATTTCTTTGACCTGATCTCCAAAAAAGCTCTCACACTTGCGTTTGAGATCTCATCCCCATGACTCTACCATTTAGAGCACAGGATATTTTTGATTTTCAAAAGAGGCCATCCTACTAAGTATCCAAGGCATGGAATTCATAAAATCAACGAGTCTTGTTTTTCTCTCAGAGCACCAAAGCAACAAAATTTTAAACCCTGTGTTTGGACAACTAAAAAAACACCAAATTATTTCATCAAAATCTGTATTTAGCAAATTTCAAGCAACTGTCCAAAACAATCTTTACTGTGCTTCATTATAACTGGGATAAATGTTTTTATAGTAAATTCACTAAAAAAAGGTTTCTTTGTTTTAGTTACATAAAGATTTCCTAATAAATGACTGCTTTGTTCACAAGGTTAAGTTAATGTTGGCACAAGAAAGTATATCAACATTATTAAACACTTCTATTTTTCTAGCACAATTAATTAGAAACATCTATGTGTACCAGCCAATGTTTATTTACATAGGGTTAAAGTTGAATAGAGTTCCTTTAAAATTTGAATAGACCAGCTTTGATATCTTGTTTAAAATCTTAAAAATCACATATTATTTAATCTATCATTTTGAAGTATTTTAAGTATGCCTTGTAATGAAGATTATCTAATTGCTTAATGAACTTTCTTGATTTACCAGAAATGTTTCTTGACTAACATTTCATAGAATTCCTCAGATAAAGAATAAACACAAATATGGGGCTGTCTATACAGAGAAGCCAAAGAACAAACAATAATTTGGACGATACGCAAAGACCAGTCAAGTAAAACAGTATTTTGAAGCAGTTTTCAAATGGCGAGTCTTTATTTTTCTGGAGATGACAGTTTAAAATGAAGCCTCTAATGCTCTTTATGTAATATATATAATAACCTGCTCTATAATATATAATAACCTGCTCTTTGAGTAGGTTATTAGCATTTGCAGAAACAGAACACCCACCTGACCCCAGGGACAAGCTCAACAATCCAGAATGAACAAAGGCAACTCTCCATTCATTCATTTAATTAACATTCATCAAGTCATTTGGTATGTAGGGCTCAGCAATGAGAGATCTAGCAATGGAATACCCATGTATACCTGGCGCAAAATGCTGGCGATGTGGGTAATGCCCACTTTCAACAGAGGTAAAAAATTTTAAGGATCACCAACCTTTTATTGAATTTCTTAAAAATAGGGCCATAAATTTGAACATTTATTATGAGCTAATATGTAGAAAACACTGTGGGTGTTTTAGGAGATAAGACTATTTCTTACCAAGAATGGTTTAAGTTAATGAAAGACATCATAGAAAGCAAATCAAAACCACAATGAGATACCCCTTCACACTCACAGGAAGCTCTAAGCAAACAGACAGCCAATCACACTTGTTAGCAAGGAGGTGGGAAAGTGGAACCTTCGTGTACCACTGGTAGGGATGTCAGATGCTGTGGCTGTTTTACAAAGCAGTCTGGCAGTTCTTCACAAAATTACAGTAACTATGATGTAGCAATTCCACTCTTAGGTTTATAACCAAGAGAACTGAACACATATGTTCACACAAAACATGTACACAAATGTTCATGGCAGCCTTATCCATTAACAGCCAGAAAGCACACAAATGTCCATCAGCTGATAAATTTATAAACAAAATGTAGTCTATCCACACAATGGAATATTACTCGGCCGAAAGAAGGAATGAAGTAAGGACACCTGCTGCAACATGGACGAACCATGAAAATATTATACTAGTGAAAAGCCAGTCATAGGAGACCAAATATTATATCAATCTTTTTAAAGGAAATGTCCAGAACAGCCAAATCTATAGAGACAAAGAGATTGTTGGCTGCCTGGGGCTAGGTGGCAGCAGAATAGAGGAAAAGTGGAGAGTGACTGATAATGGGTAGAGGGATTCTTTTTGGGGTGAAAAAATATTCTAAAATTGATTGTGGTGATGGCTGTACAAGTCTGAAAATACTAAAAACTATTGAATTGTATACTTTAAAAGTGTAAATTGTATGAGATGTGAATTATCTCAAAGCTGTTATTAAAAAAATTTAACAAAGAAAATAAGATAAAACAATTCATTCTAACATGAGGAAAGAAATAAAATGCTAAAGTGGCAGTAACTCAAAAGCAATGTGAACACAGATATCCTGACTTGGCCGGGATGTAGTGAAGTAATTGATGGCTTCACGGAAGGTGTGTAAGTAGGAACGGGGCGGCAAGAGTGGAGAAAACATATTCCCAGGGCGAGAGCAATACAGAGATGTGCTAATTACTTATTTCACCTCTTGCACAGTTAAAAAAAATAAAAACCCTACAATTTTCAGAATTTTGGGGCTTCTATCTCCTAAACTGATAAAATACATTTTAAACCTCAAAGAACAGCCTTAATGAAGAATAAAACAGTACAATTTAACACTTCAGAAGAAGGAATTTGAAATCAGATGTGCCTGAGTAGAAGAAGCCTGACTTCATACATCTGACTAAGCTAGGTGACTCTAAGTTACTTAACTGCTGGAAGGCCCCCTTTCCACATTTCTATGAAAGGTGGTTCGCATAGTTAGAAGCATAAAGAGAAAGTGTCCATACACAGCATTTAACAAGGCCATGCCAGTCACAGGCATCCAACAAGCAGGAACCATTAGTTCAGCATGTCCAGCCCTGCCACCTGCTAGACCTACAAGGTATGATCAAAACATACAGTGAGTGCTGCTGCCGAGTGCCTTCCAGTGGAAAGGCGGGGGTCTTCACTATGCGTGGAACCTACCCTGTTTCCCCGAAAATAAGACCTAGCCAGACAATCAGCTCTAATGCGTCGTTTGGAGCAAAAATAATATACGACCCGGTCTTATATTATATAAGATCCGGTATTATATTATTAATTATATTATGTTATGTTATGCTATGTTATATTATATATTATGTTATATTATGTTATGTTATGTTATGTTATATTATATTATTATTATATCCAGTCTTATAGTAAAATAAGACAGGGTCTTATATTAATTTTTGCTCCAAAAGACGCATTAGAGCTGATTGTCCAGCTAGGTCTTATTTTCGGGGAAACACAGCAATAACAGTGTGTGACAAGTTTCAACTTGTTCGGTGCAGTCAATTGGGTGTGAGCTAAGATTGAGAGACGGTGTGTTTTAAAGTGTGCCATAAATCATCCTCCATCATCACAACGCTCTGTATCACACATCACTTCTGGTACAGCAATTTCTGTTAAATAAAAACATTACAGTGTGTCCTCATTCCACCTTATTCATTGGATCTGGCACGGTGTGACTTCTGGCTCTTCCCCAAAGTCAAAATGATTCAGGACAGGGAGGCAGCCACGACAGCACAACTAAAGACTCACAAAAGAGGACTTCCAGAACTGCTTCAGAAAGCAGCAAGAATGATGGGCTAAGTGTATTCAGAGCAAGGGGGGTATTTTGAGGGGATTAATGGCAATGGGTCTTTTACTGTAATTTTTTTTAATTTAAATGTTCACCGTATTTGTGATCACACCTCGCATATGCTCCCCAAATATCAGCTGTGTTCTACACACTTCAGCATTGTCTCAGGGCCCCTAGAACAGAGTCAGCAACCTTCTGGTTCCTTCCACGACTATACTCATAGAAAAGATTAGTGAATGAGACAGACTTTGTTAAAAGTTTCACTAGGGAGAGAGAGGAGGGTGCTTAAATCATACATGCACAACAAGCATATTACAAGTCACTTTCTGATAGTTCAGCTTTCCAAAACACCTCTGGACGGCCTGCCACGGAGGAGAGCAGGGTTTCCTCCAATCCCTCCCAAGGCACTCTGGCCAGTGTGTGCTCAGACTCCTGTACAGGAGGAAAACGAGATCATCTCTGCTCTGGTCCCTCCTTCCAAAGGAACATATATGCAAACACAGCGCAAACAGCCTCCAGCAGCAGGACCAATAAGAAAGCAGGTTAACAAACATCTTTGTTACTTAAAAACGCCTTAAGGAACTCATACCCACCCCAAGTATTTCCCATTAAAAACAAATAACCCCCAATGCTTTCCCTAGGAGAAAGTGCAGCAACATCAACAAGCACATCAAGATTACAGATTAAAACCAGTTGATTTGATATTTATAACAGGAAAGAAAAAGATGAAAATTCATCTACTTTCTCATTACATTTCAAAGCACTAGTTATATTAATTACTAGGCTGAACTGTGCTTGTGACCACTAACAAACAAATCCAAATCATCCCATGAACCAAAGCGTAATTAACAAACATAAAAGCATAACATACACTTATTTAGCTTTTAGAAAGGACATAAAAATAAAGGATATTTCATAAATTTGTTCACAATATTACTAGTTGAGGATGTTTAGCTGGTGTTTAAATATTACCTGAAACATTTTTACTTTATTCCTCAAGCTGGGACCACTGAACTCAAATGCAGATGTATGCATATCATATAACACACTTAACCAACTCCATGGGAACAAAATAGAAGAAACAAACCTTGTCTCTTCTGTATACTTTTACTATTGCAGAGAATTCTTATGACCCCAAGGACGGCTAGAACTAAAATCTTGGTTTCCTGATTTCAAATCCATTTTTTCTAAATCTTGGAAATAAAGTTTAACAGCAGCTAGAAACAAAAATCATAGCAGCTAAAATATCCAAAGTTTCTTTAAATATAACTATGCCTAGCATGTAACTATTACAAAATCATGGACATGGCTGCCATTACATTTCATATTTAGGTTGAGAACCCACTATATGGAGATTTATGTATTACTCAGAAAAATTAAACTCACAAATACGATGTATTTTTAACATGAACCTTTCTTCACATTGAATCATAATTCCCCTCCCTTTAAATCTCACCCTTTAGTCTGGGAAGTACTAGGTTCTCCTCTTTATCTCATTTGACCAAATGACTGGACTTCAGGATATAACAAGATTTGACAATGAGAGTCAAATCACAGATTTTCCATGGGTTTTAAAGCATCTATAAAAATCTGGCAACTCAGTGACTCTCAGTGGGTGTGACTTTGCCCTCCAGGGGACATTGGCAATGTCTTGAGACAATATGGTTGTCACAGCAGGGACGAGGGCGTGGAGGAGTATTACTGGCATCTAGTGGGCAGAGGGCAGGGATGCTGCTAAATGTCCTCCAATGAACAGGACAGTCCCCACAGCAAAGAACGATCCGGTCCAAAATTTCAATAGTGCTGAGGTTGAGAAACTCTGCAGGAACTAGAGTCTAGTCCAAAAGATAAAGAAAATAAACCACAAAGAAGTTAACTCAGCCAGAGCAGGGGAAGGTTAACAACAGAAGAAAACTAATGCCTAGGTGTTCTGACTCCTAAATTATACTACTTCCTATAAAATTAGAGGACGAAGAAGATAGAGGAAAGACTCTTCCAGATTGTGGTTTTTTTGAAACTTAATCCACTTGGTAATTATGTGTGCTCTATCAGTAGAACTAAGCCTCCTCCAAAACAATACTCTTCCTAGGAAACCCTTGTTTCCAACATTCAATTACATTCAATACATTTTCGGTTGCCTGGTAGGGTGGGACTAGTCATATCCGACAGTCTTAGGGTTGGGTTGACCATGCCAGCAAGAGACAGAAGGATCATGTGATTTAGGATGGGGACTTTGGGTCATTCAGCATCAGTCAACCTGGATGCCGAGTGCAACCACAAGGACACTCACCAGTGATGCCTATGTAAGAACACCCCAGTGAAAACTCTGAACAGCGAGGCCATGCTGTCCTGCATCAATGCCAGGAGGGTAATGCATCCTGAGAACAATGACGCTCTGCACTCTGGAACACTCCCAGATTCTGCCCAATGCATCCCTTCTTTTGGCTGATATTTAGGTGCATCCTTCTCATGTAATAAACCATAACTATAATGGTGCTTTCAGTAAGTTCCATAAGTCCTTCTAGCAAATTATCAAATGTGATAGTGGTTTTGAGGACTGTGCCCTCAAACTTTAAAGTTTGGCTAACTCTGGGCAAGAAGAGGGTTTGTTTTCCAGCGCAGTTCTGAATTTCTCTAGAATCTGGCCTTGTGCAGTCATCTCCCCTTCAGTGTTGTAAATCTGACTTGCTTCTAACCAACAGACATAGCAAAGGTGATGGTGTGCATGTGATTACGTGTGCATGACTGCTACAAAGACCGTAATGCCATCTTGCTGGAAGACTATCCCCGTTTCCGGATGCGAAGAAGCAAGCTGCCATGTTAGGAGCTGCCTGATGGAGGAGGCCATGCTGCAAGGAATTGGAGGTGGCCTTTGGCTGACATCCAGCAAGAAACTGAGGCACCTAGTTGCACGCTCTGCACGAAGCTGTGGCCGACAACCACACGGGCTCACACAGGGACCCTTTCCCCTAGCCAGCTCCTGAAGGGACCTGCAGGCCCAGCCGACGCCTGCATTGCAGCTTCCAGGCAACACCCCGAAACAGAGAACCAAGCCAGGCCACGCCTGGACTCCTGACCCACAGAAAATGTGAGAGAATGAACAGGTGTTATTTCAAGCCTCTAAAGTTGTAATAAATAATCAATACAACAGACAAGTAGTGGTATTCTTCAAAAATACAACATTAGTGGGATATTTATAAAATGAAAATAGAATGTCACTCACTGGCTAAAAACAAATCTCTCAGTGGTCTCTCACTGGCCACAGCACAAAGCCCAAACACCTTAATAAGATAAAAAAGACTCTGTGATCTGACTTGGGTCCCATCTGACATGCCCCACCCCTCTCACCTCTTTTCTCCCTCCCTCCAAGCTCCAGCCATGTACAACTTATTACAAATTTCTCAGTGATTTACTGCCCCAGCCTATGTGACGCTCCCCTTCCTGGAACACCTCACCCTCTGCCCCCAGCCCCACTCCTCACCCATTTTCTCTTCGTAAGTCAGCTTGGTGCAGACTCCGTGGCCTCCCCGTGTCCCAGGCTCTGTGAGCAGGTCCCACTGCGCGTGCTGTGCTGTGTTTGCTGCCCTTCCTGCTGATTCACAGACAACAAGTTCCTTGTCTGAGCTTATTTTGTCTGTCGTTCTGGCAGACAACTGGTTGGTGCTCAATAAACTTTTACTAAATGAATGAATGGTATAAAAACTGTATTATTAACTGGTCATAACTTTTCAAGAAAGATATTACAATCCACAAGTAATTTTTTGTAGTACAAAGTATCAAACTGTGTATACTATCAGCAAATCTATGAATATCTAAGATCCTCTAAATACGACATTTAATATCTATCCAGTTTACTTCTCCACATCCTGTTAAACCTTCCACACAAGGCAAAAATAAATCAGTTAACTGCTGTTTCATTATTAGATATTTTCAAAGACTTTAAAAGTTTTATTGTATCCTTAAAACCATAAAATTGACGATTTATATCAACCAAAATCAGAAAATGTCACAACTAAATTTAAAATAACACACATTCAAATGAAAACATGAGTATTTAAGTCTTAGGTTATCTAAGCTTTATTTGAAAGGACCAAAAGCCAATTTTGAATAGAAAAGAGAGTAAGTATTCTTTCATTTTATTTTTTTAAATATTTATCCATATCCATATTTACTGAATATTTAGCTGAGAGGAGAAAGAAATGTTTGCTAAAAGCATGAAAGAATAATAAAAATAAAAGTGAATCTTTAAAGATCATCATATAGTTATCTAAAATACCACTTAAACTTTTAAAAATTAAATATTTATAGTTTTCTTCACTTAGCAAACAAAAATACATTTTATTATCAAACCCAAATTATAAATCAAATTTACTTTTTAAAAGCTGATTTTGACTCTTGGGTTATTTTATGTGTACCTTAAATAAAGGAGAGGGTACCCCAAATGACTAAACTATAATATAATTTGTGCTAAAACTAATTTTTACGTTGGAAATTTCTTAGCTATATACTAACTGTCGTGCTAGAACAATGTTTTACTTCTCATAAAATTAAGATCATAAACTCTTCTTTAGTTTGGTGTTTTATTTCATTCAAAAAGCAGATGTTTCATCTCCTGGGAAAGCAATGAAATGAAGGCATGATTTTATAATTATGTCATCTTCATAAACTAATATTCACAAAAACATTAGTGTTTATTTTGCAAGGTAAAAATAACACGAACTTAAGGTAATTGGTAGAAGCAGACTGAGTACAATCGTTATAAACACTCTAAGCACTGTTCTCTAGCACCACACACTGTATTTCACCCCGAGAAAGAATGTCGGCAAAGATCCCACCACATGGAAATTGCTTCTAAACTGCTGGGCCCTGAAATTCTGTTCTGCAGTCTGAAATCACTCCACAGCTTTCCTCATTCACCCTCCCACTTGGATTTCTGCACAGGCATGAACATCTATTGAGGAAAACCACAAAAAAACTTCAAAATAGCTACAACGGTAGGCTCTATTTTCACATTTTATTTTAAATAGTGTTTAGAAGATGTGATTCATCTAACAATGCGAATAAATGTAAAGGCTATCTTTAATTGTTTAAGTTTCAGCTACATTGAACAATTATTTTTAACAAGCACTTTAATATGCACCATTGCATAACTTTCATATCCATGCAAGGCAAGAACAGGGTGTTGCAAATGTCGTAAACCATGTTATTCTTAATTTTCAACCACTGATTTTTGACGAACTGGCATCTACAATGCAGCACCAGCAACTCTGAGTGATTGTGTTTGAAATTACTACTTAAAAAAAAAAGTCTGAAATGTGCACTACCAGATAAAACCCACTGGGAAGCCTAAACCCTTCTTCCTATTACATTCTCCTAAATCCTTGATTAAAGTTCTATATTTTTCTAGTCTGCAATATTATTTTTTCATTTTTCATAGTTTAAATTTAAAAAGCAATGCTATTAACTAAAAATAATGATACACATGAAAATTTAAAAATTAAAGAAAATTTAAATTACGGCTTTTACTATATTTTGTGCCACCTAAAAGTAAGTGCTAGTGACTACTTTTCATAATGTTAAATTTAAAGTTTAAGTTTTAAAACTTTTCTTGGAATTTGATTTTGTTCGTACCAATACAAATCAAGTGTTCTTATAAAGTAGAAAAGTTGAAATATGATATTTTAAACTCACATGAGACAGAATCTTGGGTCTTCATTTTAACTATTTATACTACAGGTATCCGAAGACAATTTCAAAAGCATACAAGTACCTTTGTTCAAGGTACCTAATTTTTAAGAAACTGAAATTGTCAACAATGTTTGGGTTTTTGATTAAAAAAGAAATAAAACCAGTTTCTGAAAGTGTTTTTCAGAATGTCACTGATACATAAAAACTTACAGCATCTAATTAAAGATCACTAAGGGTTAAATACTTGTTCTCTGGTCCCTACTGCGTACACCCCTGCCAAAAAGTCCTCTAAGCTTTTAAATGTTGCTTCGATGGTCTGCATTTTTATTTCCAGGGCAAAAAGAGTATTATCCCAGTCAGCAGGCCACTAGCTTAATAACTTCCAGTCACCTTAATGTTTGTTAAAATGAAGACTCTGCAGTCCACACTTCTCCTGTTACTGTTTGTGCCTCTGATAAAGCCAGCACCACCAACGCAGCAGGACTCACGTATCATCTATGATTATGGGACAGATAATTTTGAAGAAACCTTATTTACCCAGGATTATGAGGATAAATACCTGGATGGAAAAAATATTAAGGTACCTTATTTCTACTCTAAATTTAACTTCTAAAACAGTCTAGCCCATTTAAATGCATGTTTTTGTTTTTTCTGAATGTGTCTGATAAGGTAAGAGGACAGAAAAAGCACTTTATGTGATTCAAAATAATTCAAAATATAAAAATAACTGTCTCTAAGATTATATTTTTAAAGTACGCATGCCTCCTAAATTAATAAATAGTACCTATTGTAACCGAGCAGTATCTATAGTAACCAATATATAAAATTTAAGGAAAACTAAACTTTAAGATGATCCCTGACCAGTTGAGATTTATATGTTAAGTAGTGTTACACAATGCCCTACATTTGCATATCACATTGCCTCAAAACAAAATAGGATAAACGTGTATTAGGAGAAATAACAATGGATTACCAGCTTAAGTGTATTATTTTAGGAAGTAGTGGTTCAAGAAAATAAAAAAAGTACTGGTTATTTTGATATGTATAGTATTTCACAATAATTTATATATGTCAACTATACACAGTACCAAAAGAATGAGAAACTACTTAATACACAGCTTTCTTTTTTAAATCAGTTTCAATAATTTAGACTCTGTCAATTTGTACCAAGTATCCGTAATTGTCATTGAGTTAATACTATACCAAATCTTTCCTACTCCACTGGTATGAGCTAAGCAATTACTTGTGGCTGTCTTGGCACATAGAAATGAACACTAGGTAAGGAAAAAGTTAATACAGCACCTAAGTATCTGTTGCCTGCCTACTGTGTTTGACACACATACACACAAACAGAATGGAACAATGAGAAACACAGCCAAATATATAACAATGTTGATTACTTCAAAGTTCTTCTCCACTATAAATAAGATGCAAAGATTTTAAGAGTAACCAGTTATAATTGTGTCTTTCTTTCTCTCTCTCCCTCTCTCCCTCCCTCCTTCCCTTCTTCCTTTCCTTCTTTTCTTTCTAGTTTACATGAGCAAATGTTAACAGTTTCTTTCAATGGAGTTATTAGTTAACATACTAGTATTATTCTTGGCCAACACTAAGACAAAAAATATAGGTATCACTAGACATAGCTTCAAATTGAAAAAAAAAAGCCCATCATAATAAGCTATTGGCTCACATGAATAATTTTTTAAATTAGTTTCAGGTGTACAAAACAATATAATGATTAGACATTTACACCCCTCACAAAGTGATAACCCCCCTCCCACATGGATAATTTGAATCTATCGATTGGTTAAAAGAATACTTTCAAAGTTCCTGGTCCTGAAAATGTAATAAGTAAAATAAGTTCTCTGTCTCATTTCTTTACACTGCTTTAGAAGTCTATCTTAATATAAATGCAGGAACTAAGATATTTGTGAAAAGGAGTAGAATTCAACAGCAGTTAATACACAAACACAGAGTGGAAGGGACTGTTCAACCAGACCACACACAAGAGAATGAAGGAGTCAAGGCCAAGACTAAAGGTGGAAAATACTTCCAAAGGGTAGAGAAACCAGGACTCCACATAACACTTTAGTGTAAGGCAGAAAATGTTCTCTCCCAGAATATGAGAGAGTACATTATAAAGACCCCAGTTCTCCTAGAGCTAATAGCCTGGCCCGGTGGCCAGTGGGTAGGCTAGAATAAAAAGGACTCCAAGGGCCAGGGCTTAATAGAGGCACGTAGGTAGTTAAAGGTCACTTGCAGAAGAGACAGAACAAGTTTACTCAGTGCTTCACATAATAACATGACTGGTGCTTTAGTTCTGTTCAACATGGTAGAATATGACATCAAGAACTCAGTTCGGACAAGAACAATAAAGAATAACTGAAAGAGCTACTTTACATAAAAATAATCTCAAGACACCATTTTCATTTTAGGTTTCACCTCAGAAAAACTTTAATTCCAAGCCAGAGAATTCTCTCCTCGTTCCCATTTGGAATTTCAATATGTTCAACATTTAGGAAGCACTGAGTTTGGCTTTTGGAGATATAAAAATAAAAAAGACCTATTTCTTTTACACAAGGAGCTCACGATATGGTATAAAACCAAGCAAAACAAACATTTACATTATAATTTAATAATGATGAAATGGAATTATGTATAAAATCCTACTGCAACACAAAAGAAATGCCATTAACTGTGACTATAAGAAAACATATTTTGTCTGTGATTCCCTCAGTTTTATAGTCAAAATTAGACTTTATCACACTTGACAATAAATTTTGATTTTTCTAATAGGAGAAAGAAACTATGATAATACTTGACGAGAAAAGTCTTCAGTTACAAAAAGATGAGAGTTTCACACCATTACCCACCAAGAAAGAAAACGATGGTAAGTATGAATAGTCTATTATTTAATTATTTTAAAGAGTTTTAAAAAACAGCTTGTAATGGAATTTTATTCTTTATAGTAATCAAAAATTGCCTCAGGATATAGTAAATCTAAACACTGGAATTTTATCTACTAGATAAAGTCAAACAGGTATATTAGGAGTGCACATCTTATCCTGTCCCATGTAATGAATGAGGAACATTCAAGAACAAACAAAGCTTAGTCCAAGTTTAGCCTTTAAAAAGTCTTTCTGCCTACATAAAAACAATTCAAGAAATAGTTATTAAATACCAATTATCTTCAAACACAGTCAGTCCCTGACTTAACCATGATTCAACTTGATTTTTCAACTTTATAATGGTTTCAAAGTGATACTCATAGTAAATTACATGAGATATTCAACACTTTATTATAAAATAGGCTTCATGTTAGATAATTCTGCCCAACTGTAGGCTAATTTAAGTGTTCTGAGCACATTTAAGGTAGGCCAGGCTAAGCTATGGTGTTCAGTAGGTTAGGGTATTAAATGTATTTTCAACTTACAATATTTTCAACTTATGCTGGATTTATCGGAATGTAACCCTATCATAAGTTGAGGAGCATATGTATTATGTACAGTCTGAGGATAAGGTAATCAAAATGTAATTCATGCCTTCAAGAAACTCACAGAAGAGGGAGAGATGGCTATACAGACTGCCCCTGACTTATGATAGTCAGTAGTTAGGCATATCAAAACATTTTTGACTTAGGATATTCTCAAGTTTCAGTTTATCAGATGTAACCCCATCATAAGTTGAGGAGTATCTGCATATAGTCATGTTGTGCTTAATGCTGGGGATACCTTCTGAGAAATACATCATTAGGTGACCATCCTGCAAAGGTCAGACTCCCACAAACCTGAATGGTACTACCTACTACACACCTATGGCTTAGCCTATTGTTCCCAGAGAGAGAATGATGCCATCAAAAGACATGGCAAATAAGATGGATGTTTTACAGCAAATATTTTTTAATCAGTGGAAAGAGTACATACACTAAAATAATGACAAAAAGTATAGTGTAGTAAATACATAAACCAGTAACACAGTCACTTATTTTCATTATCAAGACTGTACATAATCGTATGTGCAATATTTTAATACTGGTGGCTCAGTAGGTTGGTTGTACACCAGCATCACCACAAACCATGAGAAATACATTGTGCTACGACCTTACAAAGGCTACGACTTCATTAGGCAATAGGAATTTTTCAGCTCCCTTCTAACCGTATGGGACCACCTTCGTATATGTGGTCTGTCACTGACCAGCATGTCATTATGCGGTACATGATTGTACATAAATAGTAATAATGTACATTTCAATTAAAACTATACAAAATGGATAACAAACTACAAAGTCCTACTTAATAGTTCTTATCTATTTGGTTTATTCTTGCTCTATCACAGAACATTGTTTCACATGACAACATGAAAAAAAAAATCACATACTAATTTCTATATTTCTACAATAAAATTAAAATTGACCAAAACAGATAATGTATCTTAAGAAACCCGGAAAGTGTCATAGTAAAAGACTTGAACAAATGGAAAGATATCCCTGGCTCTTGGATAGGATGACTCAGTATCATAAAAATGTCAGCTCTCCCTAAATTTATAACAATAAACTTCTTTAAAGATCTGGTAAGATTGAATCGCAAGTTCACATGGAAAAATCAAGCCTGCACAAACAGCCAGGGAAACAGTGAAAAATGACAGGCACCTACAAGAACCAGATGTACCACACATTAGAACATATTTTAAAGCTTCTACACTTTAAAAAAGTGTGATACTGGTGCATTAATAGACTGGAAAGTCCAGAAACAGACAGAAATATGTGTAGAAAATTAGTATATAATAAAGTCAGCATCTTAAATCACTGAATCAAAGATTATGTGTTTTCAAAATGGTGCTTGGACAACTGAGAAGTCGATTAAAAAGGGATACAATTAGATCTATACCTTACACAGACAAACAAATTCCAAATAAATTCGAGTCTAAATGTAAAAAGTGAAACCATACAAATACTAAAGATAACGTGGGTGTAAGGTGCCTCAAAATCCAGAGACAATAATAGAAAAAGAATCATTAAATTCGTCTCTATAAAATGAAACTTCTGCATGGCAAAAAAACATCATAAATGAAGTCAAAGACAACTGAAAATTGAGAACGCTATTTGCAACTTATACCACTGATAAAGAATTAATATCTCTAATTTATTTAAAGAAAAAATAAAATAAAACACATAAAAATCCAGGAAAAGGAAACTGACTAAAAATCCACTGGAGAAAACAGGCAAAAGAGATGAACAGACAATTCACTAAATGGTATAAAAATGACCCTTAAACATGAAAAGACGTTCAACCTCACACACAGAGAAATGGAGAAATGCAAGTAAAAATTACATTGAAAAAGCATTTTTAACCTATCTGACAAGAAATAAAAGTGTGGCAATATATTACTGTATCCCATTGGCAAGGCTATGCGGTATCAAAGTCTGTTACAATTCTGATGAGAATGCAAACTCGTACAACACTTTTGGACAGGAATTTGGCAATATCTAACAAAATTAAATATGTATTTATTTTCTGACATAGCAATTGACTTCTAGGAATTGACCCTAAAGATAAACCCCAAAAGTAAGAAACTACATATTCAAAAATCATTGAAGCATTGCTTATAATTGCAAAACACTGGAAACAATCTAACTGCCCATGCCTGGAAGAGTGGCTGAATAAAATATGGTACCGCCACACCATGGGATACTACGCAGTTGTAAAACTAAATGAGGAAGATCTCTATGAACACATGGAATGATTTCCAGAATATGTCATGTGAAAAAGCCAAAGCACAAAAGAGTATCTATAGTATGCTGCCTTTCGTCACACAAAGGAGGGGATAGTAGAAGAACATATCCAGGTAATCAGCTCACTTGTGTGAAAAAGAAAATCAAGAAGGGTAATGAAAACACTGAGGCTAATTACATACAGGTTACAGATGGGACCAGTGGCGAAAAGGAATGGGAAATGAAGGGTATTGTTGGGAGGGCAGTGACTCTTTGAGTATACACTTTTTGTGTAGATTTGATTTTAGAACAATGTTAGGTTTCACACAGGCAAACAAATTCATTTATAAACAAAATTAAGAAGGATAACATATGGGCGGCCAGATGGCTCAGTTGGTTAGAGCGCGAGCTCTGAACAATAGGGTTGCCAGTTCAATTCCCACATAGGATGGTAGGCTGTGCCCCTGGCAACTAAAGATTGAGGACAGTGACTGGACTTGGAGCTGAGCTGTGCCCTCCGTAACTAGATTGAAGAACAACGACATGGAGCTGATGGGCCCTGGAGAAACATACTGTTGCCCAATATTCCCCAATTTAAAAAAAAATTTAAAGGATAACATAAAAAAAAAAACAAAAAAACGGAAATACAAACAGAAAAATAGAAACTGAATTATATTTCAAATGAATAACGTAACACACTGAGGTGGCGGGATGTCGGGGGAATCTAATCAAAGTACACCTTGAACACAGTATTTTGACTATGTACCTTCAGGCTAAACATAAAAAAGAACAATAGACAAATACTAAAATTCCAGTGAATAGATTTGTTTTCCACAGTGTTACAGGTTAGCAATAATAAAACAACTTAATGTTTGTTCTAGGACTGACCAAAGTAAAGTAAACACACTGTGATAAGAGAACTAGGTTTCTCAGAATCCGAGAAGCGTGTTACAAATATGGAAAGGGAGAAGGCTAGAATGAATACTGTGAAGTTGAATTGGAATGGAAGATAGCACCATCAATTCATGGCTTGTATACAGAAATAGATATAGATGTGTTTGTCTCTCTGTGTAAGTGTGAATGTGTTGTGTATATATGTATATGGTGTGTGTGTGTGTGTGTGTGTATGTATGTCTATATGTGTGTATATGGATATAAATATAGTATATACCTATACACGTATGTATATATGTGTATTATATATGGAGAGGATACAAATATACATACTTATATTTCCTAGCTCTCTCTGCTGAAAAAGCCTAAAGCAATGAGATCCCAGTAGCAATGAGCATATCCACATCTCGATCTTGGTTTCTAAATACCACTCCCTACTAAAAGTAACCAGTACTCCTCGAAGAAATAGCTGATTTCAGGCTTGAGGTAGGAAAAAGGCAAGATTGGTCTGGGACATCTTATGAAGCCAGAAAATAAGGAAGTTTTCAAAGAATAAAGGAGACATTTAACTTTTAAAGAATTAATCAAAATATTAAATATACATAGGTATATATTTGCAAAGATGTATAAAACCTGTACAGTAAAATCTAGATAACAATGCTGAGAGAAATTAAAAAGACCTAAACATATGGGTAGATATATTGTGCTCAAGTACAAGAAAACTCAAATGTCATTAAGATGGCAATTTTTCTTAAATTTATATGTAGATTCAATGCAATCCCAATTAAAATCCTAGGTTGTTATTTTTTAAATTAAGCTGATTCTAAAATTTAGGTGGAAATGCAAAGAACCTATAATAGTCATAACAATGTTGAAGAAGAATAAAGTTGGGGGATTTATACTATCTATTATAAAGGTACAGAAATCAAGATATTGTGGTATTAGCATAAAAATAAACAAATAGATGAATGGAACAAAACAGAGTCCAGATATAGACTTACACAGCATGGTAAACTCCCTTTTTACAATGGTGGCAATACAATTCAATGGAGAAAAGATAATCTTTTCCAAAAAATGGTACTGAAAGAACCAAAAAGTTATAGAAAAGAAAAGAAACTCTGACCCTTCCTGACACCATATATATCAATTAACTCAAAATGGCCCTATATCTAAATATAAAGCACTTAAACTACACAACCTTTAAAAGAAAACAAAGGATAAAAACTTAGTGGTTGGCAAAGAGTTATTTCTAAATAAATAAATAAATAAATAGCTGGCTGCCAAAGAGTTTGCACAACTATAGAGAAACCAATTGTTCTTCATTAAAATTTAAAACGTTTGCTTTTCAAAAGACATTGATAAGAAAATAAAAAGACAAGTCACAGACTGGAGGAAAATATTTGCAAAACATAAATCTGGTAAATGACATATCTATAATGTCTTATCTTATAATTCCACAATAATAATAATAATACAAAAATCCCATTAAAAAATTAAACAGGCACAAGATTTAAACAGATTCTTCACCAAAGAAAATATGCAGATGGCAAATTATGTAAAAGATGCTCGTCATCATTAGTCATTAGGAAAATGCAAACTAAAACACGAGTTACCACAACACACCTTGATTCAATGGCTAAAATTAAAAAGTCCAACCATACCAAATGTTGGCAAGGATATGGAGCAACTGGAACTCTCATGCAGTGCTGAAGGGAATAAAAATGACACAAACACTTTGGAAAACAATCTGGGACTTTCTTCAAAAGGTTTATATACACCAACCCAGACATTCTACTCTTTGGAATTTACCCCTAAGTCCACACAACTGGTACATAAATGTTTTTAGCAGCTTTCTTTAAAATAGTCAAAAACTGGAAACTGAAATGTCTGTTAGAAACGACTAAACTGTGTATATTGACACAATGGAATACTATTCAGTAATAAAAAGGGATGCACCACTGATACAAGCAACAACAGATGAATATCAACATAACTACGCAGAGTGAAAGAAGCCAGACAAAAGAGCATATATTACATGATTCTTTTGATATAAAATTTTCGAAAATGTAAACCAATGTATAACGACAGAAAGGAGATCAATGGTTGCTTGGGGACAAGACTGGGAGGGAGGAATTACCAAAGGGCGTGAGAAAGTTTTGGAGGTGATCGTTATGTTAATTATCTTGACTGTGGTAATAATTTCGTGGGTATATAATGTCAAATGCTTATACAAGTTAAATATGTGCAATTTATTGTACATCATTTAACCACAAAAAAAGCTGTGGCAGTATAAACAAGATCTTAAAAGAGCTTTCATTGGCTAATCTGTGACAATTGACTATAAAAATAACTATAATGGTAATGTATTATGACCCATGGGATGAGGAATTTATAAGTTCATACTGACAGAAATAAATAAGAAGGGAATGGTCCACCCTTAACCAGAATGTCAACAACAAGTATAGAAAGAATGATGGAATTAGAAAATTATTATTTAGCAACTATCCTAGTGATAAACAATTCAGGTAAGAATCAATGGATGATAAAACTAGTGGGTGAAAGTTTAATGACAAACTAGCCGATTAAAATCTCAAAGTACTTCTCTGGGAGATACTTATTAATTACAAAAGGAAAAATATTTACAGAGAGAGAAACGTGGTGGACACCTAATGAACCAATGACCAAAGACAGCATTATCAGGAATGGATAGGTACCATGTGCTCCTTGATACATGGCACTGAGGACCCAAAATCATTTCCATGGTATTCTTGCCAAAAATGGGGAACCTCAGACAAAACTTAATTAAAAGACATTCTGCAAAATAAATACCCTGAAAAATAATTTTTTTAAAAAAAAGTAAAAGGTATGAAAAATAAAGACTGAGAAACTGTTCCAGGTTGATAGAGACAAAAGAGGCATGACAAGTAAATGCAATGAATGATGGTAGAGTGAAACGGAATCCCAACGGTGCCTACGATGACTCTAATTTTCAAGTTAAGAGTCTGCTTATCTAACTAGTGGTTTCTAAACTCCTTAGCTATCACCAATCTGAAATGTGTTTGTGCCATGCCAAGTGATAAATTAAGCTTGTGTTTATCTTAAGTCCGGCTTTATGAATTTTTTTAGTATTCAAATGAAGAAATCAATTCAGCAATTAAGGGATCAATGCTAAAACAGAATAAAGAGATTGTGGATTACAAAATCTAAAATAAAATTCTGGTGAATTATAAATTACAATACAACACAGTTACTAGCGATCATACCCATGATATCTTTCCTGCTATCACCTATAATTCTGTAAAATATCTTTTCAAAATAGCAATAATTTTGCCACTAGAGGCCAAACATTTTTAAACTACTGTTTCTATTTTTATGATTTTGTGCCCCAATTTAGAAATGCCTACGTGCCTGTTGTGTGTGTGTTTAAGTGGCTCTGTATACTGTGAAGAAGTCGACATTGATGTTGTCCCACCCTTGCCAAAGGAATCAGCCTATCTTTATGCACGATTCAACAAAATTAAAAAGCTGACTGCCAAAGATTTTGCAGAAATACGTAAGTCAGTTTTATTTATTTTATGTTTTTTATTTTGTTTTAATTTTTATAAGAGTTTATTTGAGCCAAACTGAAGACATGCTGGGAAGCAAGACCTCAAATGCTCCCTGGAAGTTAGTTTTAAATAAGACATCAGTATTGACTCATGCATTTAAGTCACATAAACACAAGAGTAAGCACTTGTGGCCTGTCACTCCCAGGACAGTCACTGCTGGAGTCCTGACGTCCCCATCACATTTCACAAAGATCCGAATCTCCTTCCCATGCAGAGCTCCTGTCCTCTTTCTCTGCTGGTGACGTTGGTGTCTCTGTTGACAGCCATTCTAACCTACAGGCAAACGCCTTCTCAACCCTGGTACTTCCAGATGCATTTGCCTCAGCCAGTCAGTAGCACCAACCTCGTCAGGTGCTTCTCCAACGTCTTATTTTCTATGAAAGCACAGAAACAGCTTTTCCGTACTTTAACTCATGGTTCTTGGATCTGGCGGCACGATTAAAAGTACCTGGGGAAGCACTGTAAACTGCTAACACCGGCTCTCGTCCCCAGAGGTTCTAATTTAGGTCTGGGGAGAGGCCCAGGCATCACCATGAAACACAACTGAACGCCTCCCACGATTCTAATACGGAACTGTCCCGAGAACAGCGCCCTGTAATTCCTTCCCAGGTGGTTAACACCCGGCCTTCTGACATCCTACCAAACCTTACAACCACCCACCTCTAGGGTGAGCACCAAAACCCTGCACTTCCTCGGTGCCTAGTCCCAGTCCTGGATCACCAAGCCCTAAGTTTTTCAGATTCCTGGGTTGTCAAGTGCTTCTGAAGAAAATCGAACCAAGAAATGCTGGCCCCGCTGCATTTACAAGACGAACCGTAACTGGGCTCAGGCTGCCCCTGCTAGGGTAGCTCCCCACTGGCTGAAGTAGTTGTTCCCATCATTTGTGGACTGCAAGTTTCCAAACTCACCTCCTTGCTATGATTGATTTGTAACTCCACTCAACATCTGCCACACGGTCACAGTCACTGGCAGATATGTGCACAGTGGCAAAAGGGAATAATGGAATTCCCCAGCCACGGTCGAACAAGGTGGCGCTCTGATCTGTTGTTTCTGCTTTTATACTGTAAACAAGAGTCCTGTTCAGTCTACTTAGTGCCACATTTTTCACATTATTGTGCTTTTTGCTGTTTAAAATGGTCCCCAAATGTAGTGCTGAAATGCTTTCTAGTGTTCCCAAGTGCGAGAGGGCTGAGATGCGCCTTACGGAAAAAATACATGTGTTAAATAATCATCAAATGCGTGTTACAGCGCTGGTGGCTGTTGAATTTACTGTTAGTGTATCAACAATATGTACTAGTAAGTCATCTTTTAAAAGAAACACACATAAAACTATATAGTACTGATTAGCTGATGAAAACGTGTGACAGGAGGCTCGAAGGCACCTAGCCCTGTATTTTCCATAGGAGCAATGGTTCCGTATCTACTAATTCAGTGTTTGCAGCAACTTTATAGATATGACTATCTCAAGTGGCAAGTAACTATATTTTCTAATCGTCCCAGACAGACAAAAGTTATACACACATACACACACACACTGAATTACTCTTAGCTTGCATTACTTTAACAAATTAGGGAACATTTTTGTCTATTGTTGTTAAGCAGAAAGGCACAGAGAGATTAAGATAATAGACCCACAATGACAATGCAACACCCCAGCCAAAAATCCCAAAATATTTACAGGTCTCTAATTCAATTACTTGTGCTGCTTATGTTCTCTGATTTGCAGCAAGAATTTCTTTCAAACTGCCTGAGTGTCCTGAGAATTCACACAGAGAAGGATTGAAGGACTCTATTAACTTGAAGTTCCCTTCCAAACCTGAGAGCCTAGGACTCCGGCGAGAAAGGCCATCAATCAGTGTCAAGTACAGAATAGATGCTCGGCCATCTATTCATTCAACAAAATTCCCAGAGCTACTAATTGCAGACACTCTACTAGACACTAAAAATAAAAGATGTTTGAATGACCAGTTAAACAAATGCTTTCCTTCAGTCCAGACAAAGAAGAATTTAACTTCTTATTTTGTATATTTTCTGTATGTTTTGTATGTTTTCCTTTCAAGCTAACTTAAGAAGACTCGATTTTACGGGAAATTTGATTGAGGACATAGAAGACGGCACTTTTTCAAAACTTTCTCTTTTGGAAGAACTTACACTAGCTGAAAATCAACTACTGAAACTTCCAGTTCTTCCTCCTAAGCTTACTTTATTTAATGCAAAGTACAACAAAATCAAGAGTAGAGGGATCAAAGCAAATACATTCAAAGTAAGTATTTTAGAGCATGACTGCACAGTGTCAGTTTTCTAAAGCCAATGATCACATGATAGAACATGATAAAAGAAAGAGAAAAATCTCCATTAGATTTGGTTTTATGTATTAAAACTACTTCAATTTAATAAATAAAGACATTATTTACATAATAAATAGCCATACTGTTAGGCTCACTCTGTCTAGTTTATGCCTGTACCTCACTTGAAATTATAGAACCGTTATCTTGTTTTATGGACAACACTGTGTCCCATCTTTTCCACCTGTTCACTCAGAAAGTATTGATTTGTACAGACATGGTTCACACCCTCGTGGCACCAAGACTATATAAAACCTCAAAATGGGAATTTTCCTCTGTTTCTTTTTCCTTACAATATTAGAAATGACAGAAAAAACAAAGTTCTAGAAGTAAACACTGAATTTTACTTTTAATACTTAAATGTATCAGGCCACAAAATTCTGTAGGGAAGCTTTCTTTTGAATTCCATGATGGCATCTGATACAAAATTCTGCATGTAGCAACAATTAAATACATTTCTTAACTTAGTAATTCAAGAAAATATATGTAGAGTAGATCACCTAAACGGGAAGGTGATCTGCTCTGATTTGGGTAGCCAGGTTGTCTCAAAATGCACAGTCTGTGGAGAAGTAATGACCTCAGCTGAGAGCTGATGTTCTCATTCCAGTCCTGGAAGGAGCCTCAGCTAAAAGGGTCATGCTACTGTTGGCGACAGACAACTTCAGTCAAAAGGAAGATTTGTAGCTTCTAATGAGAAGCACCTCAAGCTAGCTATCAAATAGTCACTGTCATAAAGTTTATGATAATCACACAAGTGTACAAGCTGCCAGAAATGTAAAAATATTTTTTCTTTTCTTTTTGTCTACATTTAAAGAATCCTTTTTCAAATTTAAGGGATTATCTGGAGACACATCAAAATTCCTCAGAATTTAAGGGACTCTTAGGGGACTTTTAAAAGCTGGACTCACTTAAAAACAAACAAAAAACCCTGTAATTTGAAGCTATGTAATTTGAGCTGGTAGGCCTTTTACTAACTGGTATGTTGAGACCTACCGGAACTGATCAACACTTCAGAAAAGGAATGTTTGAGTATTTTGGATTTTGCACATGCATTACAGAAGGGATTCACGGCAAGCTGGCATGGAAATAATAAACTAAGCTACTCTGTAGTTTTGCTTAATGCCCTGAGCTGCAAAAGCCATTGGTAAAATCAGGTTACTCCAACCCATGCAAAGAGGCCCTTTGGTAAGGTATGGTGGATGATGGTAGAATGCTCATGAAACAATCAAAATACCAGCAAATTAATTCTTAAAAAAAAACAAGATTAGCAAATTCTGCCATAGGAGGCATATCAAAGAAAGTTAAGATAAAAGATTAATGTCAGAGGAAACTACATCTTGAAATCATATTATAAACTTATACATAATAGTGGGTTATTGATGACGAAAGGTAACCAAATAGTAGGCTCTTGGGGGAAGAGTCGTAACTTGAGAGGTATTCACTAAATTGCTCTGGGAAACGTCTTACTAATAAGCACACACACCTCTCAGGAGTGTTCATTTTGCTACAAATTGGAGCTAAAATGGGAAGTTCTGGAGGCTCAGACAAGTTATAGCGGCACCAGGATCCAAACTCAATCCTGCAGAGGACTGACCTCATCAGCTGTGTCTAACACAAACTCGAAGCCCTCAGAAACTAGCACGAGGGTTCGGCCGGGCACAGCTGGGTATTCAGAGATCAGATAAGTGGACAGAAATGTGGGAGTGCAGCAAGGCTCTGCTGCCCGTCGTAAAGGACCAAAATATACTATTTGCAAAACCAAAACAATCCCAAAGCCAAGTAATGATTAATAGTACTGATTTGTGTCTATATCAGTATCTATGTATATATCCATCTGTACATTTAGGTGTGTGTTGAGTTTGAATCTTGTGAAGAAATGCAAAAAATACAGCAAAAGTGCCTTTTCCTTACAGAAACTGAATAAGCTATCCTTCCTCTACTTGGACCACAATGCGCTGGAATCTGTGCCTCCGAATTTACCAGAAAGCTTACGTGTAATTCATCTTCAGGTATGATGCCCCTTTCACAATCTCTGACTTCAATTTAATCACTAAGGGTCAGTCTTATGACTCATTAGGAAACTCACGTTCTCAGGTAAAGTCTGCCTGTCCCAAGTATTCCTATTGAGCCCGATGCACTCTCCTGCCCGGAAGCCCCAGCTCTGTCCAGAGCAGCCGGAGCGGCCCAGCAACACTAGGTGTGAGTGAGGTCTGCTCTCAGACCAGGGTTTGTCTCCAGCTATGCATTAGTATCTCCGAGGGATTCTGGCACGTGGACTTAAAGTTAGGGGACACGACGACCTCTGGCTTCTGTTTCTTTCTCCAAAGAGCAGTAAATATTTGCTTTTGGAGACTTTCCAACTGAATTTATTATCTAACATCAACTTGTGGTAATAGAAAAGTGAAGAGGGAATGAAAATAAACTAAAATTGGTCTTTCAGCATCACCAAAATTCCTATTTACTGTACTTCTTTTAAGGACACAGTAGGCATTTTGAGTTGATACTCTAGAATACGATACATTTTCCAGCTGATATAATCTTAGACTCAGAACTTTCCGTTAACATGGATATAACTCTGAGTAACAGCAAGTAGTCTGTTCTTCCAAGGTCACACTGTAGGCTTTAAAAAAAGGCTCAGATTGCACAGAGAGGGTTTTATTACCATGGATACACAGTATGCACAATGTTTTAAAAAATCATTTTTTAAACAAAATATTCTGTGAGATCCCACTTACATAGTGTACCAAAGGTTGATTTCTGATATCTGAAAAATGTTTCCTTTTTATTTTCCAGTTTAACAACATAACTTCAATTACAGATGACACGTTCTGCAAGGCTAATGACACCCGTTACATTCGGGACCGCATAGAAGAGATACGTTTGGAGGGAAATCCCATCATCCTGGGAAAGCACCCCAACAGTTTCATCTGCTTAAAAAGATTACCTGTAGGGTCGTACTTTTAACCACTGTCAATGCAGCATATAAACTAAAGCACACATGTACGTATAATCTGTCTCAATAATGGCTAAAGGAGCATAAATATTTGTTTAATATTAACTTTGTAGCCCACTATGAAGGAATTTTATGTTTTAAGCAAGGATGTTCAAAAAGCTCACATATAACAAGTAAAAAGTAAGACTGAATCTCTAAGTTCCAAACAAAGTAATGTGAAAAATATTTAAACAACATTACAAAATCCTTGTTGTTTATAGTAGAATGCCATTTAAAAGGTATGTTTTTATATAAATACTCAAATTTAAGAAGCATTATTTCTATTAGTAAAGAAGCAAGAGGATAAGTCCAAGAAACTTTCAACTGTTTGTCTTATTTGGCCTTTACTGGATCCAGAAAGCATTTAAGGCTAATGTTCCAAAACCTTTGAAAAGATAAATATTCCCAATGATCTCCCATTTTTCTTTTATGATTCACACATTGTTAATTATGAAATAGAAACTCTGTTGTCTTTCTATTAAGGCAGCTATTATATTTTTATTTAGCCTGAGAAATAGAGCATAGTCTCATACCTAGGAAACACTTTCCAAATAAAGCGCAATTTTACTCTCTGATAAAGAGCTAATATAGTAACGCTCAAACCTTTTCTGCTTTGTAGTCACACAGTTAAAGGCTTTAGTAAAATAGTACAAAATTTTCTTTTATCTTAATATTAACATTCTAAATCTAGTATAAAACATTTTATGAAGTCAAGCAGACCAAAATCAGTATGCATATTAAAAAAAAAAAATCTGAAAGTATATCCCATTTTTCAGAAAATAGCCATGAAGTTTTCTATTGTAAAGCCTTGCAAACATGATAAATACTGCAAAATATTTTCTTTTACACTATAGGAATGAGACTCTTATTAATAAATTTGTCCGAATATAAGACATGAAAACAAAATAAATTATGTGGTTTATTACACACTACCGTGCCACCAACCAATACAGACCCATGGTCATACAGACTGTATATTAACAAAAAAGCTTCTGAGCCACATCTTCTAAAGACCCATAATTAACTATACATTTAACGCTGTATACATAATACATGTATTACATAATACATTTAACGCTGAGAAATCATCTTTAATCTAATACTGATGATTTATGATAACACAATGCTGTCAGATTGAAGTTCCGAAAATAACTTTCCACTTGCCCAAACCTCACTCAAAAGTCACAATCTCCACATGGCTTTGGGGTTACAATACAACATTATCAGTGCTTTAGAAACATGAGTTTGAGCTATGTATTTAACAGTTACCAACATTGTTTCCAACATAAATTATACATTAGAATCAAGTTGGTCTCTGTATACTATTCCCAGAACAAATACTTATTCCTAGTTTTAAGCATTTGCCTGTTTTCCCTACCTAAAATGACCAATCTATTTTCAATTTTTCCCCAACTTGTCAATTACCCCAAAATGAAATTTTTTCATTAAATGATCTGTGATCTCTTAATGCCACAGTAATTACCCCATAACACTCATTCACTTGTTTTGGTAACTGATAATCATAAATATTATACTGTTTTGTCATTAATTTATATGCATGCCTCATTTCTCTATGACTGAAAGCTGAGTACACTGAACACATTCAATATTCTCTTTACACTTTCAAAGTGCTTAGCATAAGAGTGAGCACATTTGATTTTAATATAAAACAAATAGTGCAAAATAAAATCCATTCAAACAGAAGACCCCTGTTTTACTTGGAAAAATAGAATCTTTGAACTATTGCAATCTTGATTAAATCAACGGAAATAAACTGTATCTTTATCTGGAAAAATAAACTTGATAAGGAGCCCTGCGCCGTGGGACTGAAACTGGGGAGAATGGTCAGTGGGGATGCCCGTCACATTTCCAAACGCCAGACAAACAATGTCTTATGTTCTTCATATAATTTAACTGAAGGAGAAAAAAATCATAAAATAACTCTCAAATTTTAGAGAATTTAAAGGCCAGAGGTTTAGATAAAATAATAATTAGAAAAGAACACTGGGGAAAATTCTGAATTATAGAATTATCATTAAAAAATAATTTTGAGACTTCTATATAAAAAGAAGACATGAACATGGGTACCTGACAACCTTATATACATCCTTAAGTCACAAATAAAATAATGAGACAGTAAAAACATGCTGATCCCTTATCTTAAATAGATATTGCTTCATTCTTGACACTGATAATTAAAGAAACTGAGGCTTAAAATTAAAAATATTTTACCCTTCCAAACATTCCCGAAAGAAACTAAAGAAGACATGCATAAATAAAAGGACATCCTGTGTTCCTGGATTGAAAACTGAATAGTTAATATGTCAGTATTACCCAAAGCAATCAACAGCTTCAATGCAAGCCCTATCAAAGCCCCAGTAACATTTTTCAAAGAAATAGGAACGTAAAATTCATAAGGAACCTCAACAAACTCCAAATAGCCAAAACAAATTTCAAAAGAACAAAATTAGAGGACTCAGACATTCTCCTTTCAAAATGTCACTACAAAGCTACACCAATCAAAAGTGTGGCACCGGCATAAGGACAGACATACAGATCAAGGGACTAGAACAGAGAACCCGGAAACAAACCTGAGCATATATGGTCAGATGATTTTCAACAAAGGTGCCAAGACCACTCAATATAAAAAGAAAGAGTCTCTTCAACAAACAGTGCTGGAAATCTGAATATGCACATGCAAATAAATGAAGCTGGACCCTTAGCTTACAAAGTAGATCAATAACTTAAAGTAAAGAAGTAAACTACAACACTCTTTGGGAAGATAACAGAAAAGTTTTTATGACATTAAATATTGCAATGATTTTTTGGATATGACATCAAAAGTACAGGCAGCAAAAGAAAAAATAAATTGGCTTCATCAAAATTAAAAACTTTTGTGCAACAAAAGACATTATCAAGAGAATAAAGAGACATTTTTTGCCAATTACATATTAGATAAGGGATCAATATCTAGAATATATAAAGAACTCCTACAACTCAACAATAACAAAAACCCCAAACGACCTGATTCAATGGGCAAAGGACTTGAATAGCATTTCTCCAAAGAAAATACCCAAATGGCCCATAAGCACATGGAAAGATGCTCAGCACACTAATCTTCAGGGAAATGCAGATCAAAACCACAGTGAGATACCACTTCACACCCATCAGGTTGGCTCTGACAAAAAAATAAAAAATGCCACCCCAAATCACAAATGTTGGCAAGGATGTGGAGAAAGCGGAAGCCTTGTACATTGCTGTTAGGGATGTAAAGGGTGAAGCTACTGTGCAAAAGAATATGAAGTTCTTCAAAAACGTAAATATAGAATTACCATACGATCTAGCAATTCCACATACAGAACGGAAAGCAGGGATTCAAACAGGTACTTGAACACCATTATTCATAGAAGTATTATCCACAACAACCGAAAAGTGGAAGCAACCCAAGTGTCCATCAACAGATGAACAAATAAACAAAATGTGGTCAATATATAGGTGAATGTTATTCAGCCTTAAAAAGGAATGAAATCCTGACCTATGCTACATCAATGAACCCTGAGGACATTATGCGATGTGACATAAGCTGGGCAGAAGGAATAAATTTCATTTTTCTGCTTAAATGAGGTAGGTACCTAGAGTAATCAAATTCACAGAAACAGAAGACAGAGTGGCAGATCTCAGGAGCTGGGGGGAGAAGGGAAGAGCAAACTGAGTGCAATGGGGACAGAGGATCAGTGAGGGATGACGAAGAAGTTCTAGGGACAGACACTGGTCATGGCTGCACAGCAATGTGTTTCTTTCCTTCTAGCAACCTTATCACCAGCAAAGACCAGGTCACAGAAGCATGCTACCCTCTAGAGGAAAAACACATCCATTATACTTCCGTATCTGCCTTGAAAGCACCTGGAGGTCAACTGGCTTTGGAAACGGGGCTAGCGCTCACCTTTCCCACAACCCATCCGAAATTATAAGTAAAACAACCACATTAGGTGATTCATAACCATAACCTCCACCATATTCCTCAGTCATTTGTGAAGCAGATCTATTTAATAGTTCCAGTGCAAGAGCACCTGCAAGTAAAAAACATAATCATGAGAACTGCTCAAGGGACCACGGTACAGGTACAGGACAGGTACAGGATAGGTACCGGCACATTTTGTTCTAAAGAAAACCCTGTGCCTGACAGATTTCATTAGCTCAGCCAAATACTATGCTAATAATAATAATAATAATAATAATAACAACAACAACAACAGAATCCAAAGTAAAGGAGAGTTATTACCAGCCATAAAAACAACAGTTATGACCCGGTTTGGCTTGTGAGGGAACCTGAACAGGGAGACATTATTTGTTGACTCTTTCAGTACTGCTTGTGTGGATCACTGCTGTCAATAACTCAACGCTATCCACCTAAGTAGGACCTGGGGGATTACAATGCAGCCAAACGTAACGCTAGCTATGCCAGAAGACAAACAAAGGGAATAAAAAGGAGCCTTTGAATGAACTAGCATCAGACTTAAGAAGCACTACTTTACAAGAATGGGGGGCTTCAGTATTTAAACTTGAAATATACAATAATTAAGAAGATCAAAATATAGTCTGGCGCAAGAAGAAAAGATTATAATGCTCTGTGATATGCCTATCGTGATTGTATTCTTTGTTAGCATTTGTCATTGTACTTCAAGTACCCTTGACAGAATAATTTTTCAAAATATGTGTTATAAAATCAATAATATAACTATATATACTTCCCTCAAGATATTCTATCATATGAGATTCAATGATTTGTACAGAATTCCATCTTCATTTATTCCAAATAGGCAAATTCCAAAATCCCATAAGAACAGCTTCTGTTGTTTAAAAACTTTAAGAATGGTATGCTAAATCCCCAAGTTCACATGAGTTTTACTTTTTCATATATGTTTAAATGTAAAGACTTTAGACTCTACCTTGAAATGTTTAAATGTGCGCTTCCGATATTCACACCACTCCACAAAAAAGTGTAGGCTTCGGAAAAACATAAACAGATCTCTTCTTTCTTCTGCTCTATAAGAATAAAGAAATTCTGTGATTAATAAATATCATTAAATGAGAGCCCCAGCCTGGCTTTACTTGTTATTACCGCTTTTTATATATCCCACTAAAGCCAAAAAAAAAAAAAAGATATATTTCTACATACTGAACTCTGCACTTTTGATTTACATGCCCTGTGTGATGGCTAATGTGGCTTTCTCAGCTTGGAATGCCTTTTAGCCCATCTCCAAATGTTTAAATCCACCCATCTTGCAAGCATCATTCAAATGCCGCATTCTCCTTGAAATCTTATTTGATGACTATGGTATAATAAAGAATACAGAGGGTGCCAAAAAAATGTATACACATTTTAAGAAAGGAAAACTGTATTAAAATTGTAAAACTCAATATATACGGATAACAAAAGATGAATACAATTCACATTTGACTTCTGTAATTACAAGAGGTACTCAAAGTGGTTACCATCAGCGTCCAGACACTTCTGATTATGGCAAACTACTCTTTGAGCAGCATTGACCAAAGTGTCCACTTATATATATATTTTTTGGCACCCCCGGTATATCTTGTCTTTGTCCCCAGTTGCTGGCACAGAGCTTCAAAAACCCTTAAAATTCCTGAGTGAGAAGTAAAGAGTGCCTTTGTTATGTTGCTAGTGACTCAAGGTGGTCCCTAGCCACCTCAGGACAGGGGCCCGTCACCACAAAAATCAACCATTTGATTAAAGAGACTGACACTTTGGACCAAGCAGACCTACAGGGAGGAGAGAAGGCGGGAGGGGCTCCAGCACATGGGCAACCATTTCATCAATGATCCCTATGTAAGGATGGAAACCCCATTTAAAAATCTGGGCAACAAAGCTCAATGGAGCTTCCTGGTGAGTGAACAAACACAACGACGTGACCGGAAATTGAGGCGCATGGACTCCAAGAGAAACAGCACAGAAGCGCTACGTTTGGCCTCAGGCCCCAACCCCACCCAGGCCCAGACTTTGGCTTCTTCATTGCTTCCACTGAGCTGTTTCTGGGTTGTAGCTTTTACAATAAAACTGTAATTTTAATATAGCACTTTCAGTGAGTTCTCTTGAGTCCTAGCAAATTATCAAATCTCACGGGGTTGTGAGAACACCCAAATTATAGCCAAGTAGGGTCAGAAGTTCAGGTGGCCCCTGAGACTTTTGGCTGGCATCTGAAATGAGGCATCTTGTGGAGGATTTTGTCCTTAACCTGTGGGTCTATGTCTGGATTGAACTGAATTAAAGGACACCCAGTCAGTGTCAGAGAACTCTTGTCTGAAAAATGACCTTACCCACCACACCACATGTCCCATTCCAAATTCACTAAAAATGATTTCCTTTCTATGCCTATGAGCTTCCATAGGAATTTATCTTAATTCTCTTAATATTATACCTATATTGACAACACAAACACAAGCAATTTGTAGGCAACATGCGTGTACAAGGTCTGACAATTACGTTCGTGAACTTGCCACTGTGCACTTACATTGGCAGCAGTGTACAAACAGTTCGGAAAGGTTTCATAATCTCGGTATACCAGTGTCTCACAGCTGTGTTTGTGTCGACGTGTGGCAGTGTGTCTTGCTGATAGAGTTCATTATTGTTGTTGCATGTTTTTGTGTGCCGTCGTAAGAATGTCTGAGCTTGAATTAGAGCAACAAGCAAACATTAAATTTCTTGTTAAACTTGGCAAGAGTGGAAGTGAAATCAGGGACATGTTAGTCCTAGTTTATGGGGAGAATGCCATGAAGAAAACGGCAGTGTACAAATGGATTAAACGTTTTTCTAAGGAGAGAGAATGCGTCACTGATGAGGAAAGTTCAGGGCGGCCAGTAAGGAGCAGAACTGAAGAAAACATTGCAAAAGTTCATTGAATTGCACATCAAAATCACCGCCTGACTGTAAGAAGCACAACAGACCAAGTAAACATGGACAGAGAAACAATTAGGAAAATCTTAACTGAAAATCCTGGCATGAGAAAGGTGTGTGCAAAAATAGTCCCAAAGGAGCTCACTGATGAACAAAAGCAAAGAAGAATCAAAGTTTGCCAAGACCTTTTGGAGAGGCAAGACGATGTTTTGGGCCGTGTTATCACTGGTAATGAAACATGGGTGTACCAATACGACCCTGAAACAAAGCGTCAAAGTGCACAATGGAAGTCAGCCATTTCTCCACAACCAAAATAGTTCCGTCAGTCCAAATCAAGAGTCAAAACGATGTTGCTAACCTTTTTTGATATCAGAGGGATTATTCATTATGAATTTGTACCAACCAGACAAACAGTTAACCAAGTTTACTCTTTGCAAGTGATGAAAAAGCTGCGTGAAAAAGTTAGATGACCTGACTTTTTGCCAACACTTCATGGCTCTTGCATCACGACAATGCACCAGCTCACACGGCACTGTCCATGAGGGAGTTTTTAGCCAGTAAACAAATAACTGTATCAAACACCCACCCTACTCACCTGATCTGGCCCCCAATGACGTCTTTCTTTACCCAAAGATAAAGGAAATACTGAAAGGAAGACATTTTGATGACTTTCAGGGCATCAAGGGTAATACGACGACAGCTCTGATGGCCGTTCCAGAAAAAGAGTTCCAAAATTGCTTTGAAGAGTGGACTAGGCACTGGCGTCGGTGCATAGCTTCCCAAGGGGAGTACTTCGAAGGTGACCGTAGTTATATTCAGCAGTGAGGTATGGAGCACTTTTTCCAGGATGAGTTCGCGAACTTAGTTGTCACAACTCATATTCATTTAATCATTCATTCAATAAATGTGAAAATTAAGTCCCCATTCTAGTCATGCTGGAGTAAGCACATTTCATCCACAAACTTCCACTAACTACACTTTATAACCACTGACATAACACACAGATCAAGTATTGGAAGACTGAAGAGAGGACGGAAGGCAGAATGGGCAGGCACTTCAGGAATTAATAGAGGACCAGGTGTTAAGTTCCATAGGATTTATTTTTGCCTCCTGTACACATATCCTAAATCAACCCTGGAGCACACTGCAACCCAGGACTGCCATAGGGTAGAATTTAAAAAAAACAAGGCCCAGGGAAAGATTGCTCCCTCTAGCCAGCAGAGGCCATGAAGATAAGAAGAGGGAGGACACTTGTCTTGCTGATGATTTTTTTGGATTTGACACCAAAATCTAGAGCAACAAAAGCAAAATAAACAAGGGACTACATCAAACTAAGAAGCTTCTGCACAGCAAAAGAAACCATCAACATACTAAAAAGGCAATTTACCGAATGGAATCAAATATTTGCAAATCATGTATCTGACAGGGGTTAATATCTAAAATATATAAAGAACTCACACAATACAATAGCAAAAAAAAAAAACAAAAAAAAAAACAAAAAACAAAACCCATAACAGAATTCAGATATAAACAACAGATTGTTGGTTGCCAAATGTGGTGGGGGTAGGCGAAAAGGGTAAAGGTGGTCAAAAGGTACAAACTTCCAGTTATAAAATAAATAAGTCATGGGGATATAATGGACAGCATGGTGATTATATAACAATGACACTGTATCTTCTAGCTTGAAATTTAAACCTAGTATAATTAGATTTGACAGTGTAGTTTAGCTGGGACTTTTGAAAGTTTTTCTTTTCTTTGCTTTTCTTCCCTCCCACCAAACCTTAATGATTTTTTTACTATACGAGCTGGTTTCCATGACTCTGTTTACTCCAGGCTGTATGCATACTAGGTTCAATGACCCTGGCTCCTCAAGAAAACCTCCAGGACACTGACTTGAAAGAAGTTTTCACATCTGCATTAGATCCACTCCTATCCCTGACTGAAACCAACCTCTGGGAAGCACCTATTTCCAGGACTTGCCTGACCAACTTCCCCTTTCCTTTGTTCTGCCTCTCCTTGTGTGCCTCTAACACCTCTTGGCCATGCTGGGAGAGAGGGGATGGCCCTTGGACAGGAGTCCTCCATCCTCCCAGAATGCCAGCATTTTGAATAAACCTGTTTTTCTTTCCACCAACCTCGTCTCTCGAATTTTGGCTTTCATGCAGAGAACAGCTGGACCTTTAGCATGGTAACAATTATAGTTAATAACACTGTATATTTGTAACATTGTATATTTGAAAGTTGCTAAGAGAGTAAAAGTTCATCAGAACATCAGAAGAAAAAAAGTTGAAACTGCCTGTGGTGATGGATGTTAACCAGACTTACTGTAGTGACCGTTTTTGCAACATACACAAATACTGAATCATTATGTTGTACACCTGAAACTAATATAATGTTATATGTCAACTATATGGCAATTTAAAAGAAACTAAGGTTCAAAATTATGCAATTTAATCCACTGAACATAATGTAAGAAGAGAAGAGGCAGGAGATGCAGAACAGAACGCTACATAGAAGAGGTGCTGAGGCCTGTTCTCCCATTTGGGCGACCTGCTCTGCGAGCAATAAGCAGACGCCAGGAAAAGCAGGACCCTCACTTCCTGACCGAACACTGCTGCTGCTGGGGGACTGTGGGAGGAAGTTCTGCCAACAAGCCCCACCGGACACCAAGCGAACTGGAGGAAAGAGGGAGTGCTATTCCGTTTCCACTAGAATGGCTCCTACAAACACATGTGGATGAAAAGGGGCCACATACTAAACCTGACAAGCTCAGTGGAGGCCCGCAGAGCAGGCCCTACAAACTCAGAGACTGAAATTAAGCACATAGGAAGGTCTGAATATAAAAATCCCTAACTAAAAGCGGGTCATGGCTGGTAGTCATGTCCTTGTGTTGCAGAAAAATGGCAAGGACCAAGAAACTCAAGCGGCATGCAGAGATCAGGGAGAACACAGCTTTATTACGCCTGCACGCTCAGTGGGATCCTTCCCAAAAGACTGAGCCCCTAGCAAGGTTTTGAGCAGGTTTTTATGGGTTGGGGACTTCCTTGAGTCGGGGAAGGGGTAGGTGTCGGCTGGTGATTGGCTCGGGGTGTGGCTTGGAGGGGGCTGTGCGAAAGTGGGCTGGGGCTTAGGTGGGGGACTTCTCTCTCTGCTCGGGCCACCATTTTAGGTCAGTTTCCCCATCACTTGTCCTGTAGCATTGATCTTTACCTAAGTGAGCCTGTCTATTGTCTTTTTGCATCTAAGATAACATGCCCTTGGAATGTCAGAGTGATCCCCTTTCCCAGACCACTCAGGGCACAGCTCACTGCGCCAAAAAACTGACCACAGAACCCCTCATTGTTATCTTGTTCCCCAAATACCATCTCTATGTGCTGTAAATGTTAGTTAACCATCCTGTACCCACCAATGTAAAAGAAGTATGTGTCTCTCCATTTCACTTTTTATCCAATCCCAGAGATTTCCCCACTTTGCTTCCTCCCACCCCCTTAATCTACCACCAATGGATTTTATGTAACCCTCCTTATGGCTCCTCCTTTGATTCTAATGTATAAATAAGCTGTAATATTGCCATTCTCCAAAGCATATTTTTAATCCATTGAGATTGTGCTTCCCAGCAATTTTCGTCAGTTTTGGTCAAATAAACTCATTAACTTCTCTACAGGTTTGGATGTTTCTTATCTTAACACACAGTAGGATATTCTAAAATTTTTACGCTGTCGACAAAAAACATCCAGCCTAGAAGGAAGCTTATAAGAGTTTATTTGAGCTAAACTGACAATTGCAGGAAGCAAAATCTCAACGTATTGAGAAAATGCTCCGCAAAATGGCAGTTTATAGCTTATTTTATACATAAAATCAAAGGAGGAAGGTTACATGAAATCCACTGGTGGTAGATTAAGGGGGTGGGGGAAAGCAAAGCAGGGAAATCACTGGGATTGGATAAAAGTAAATTGGAGAGACAGGTACTTCTTTCACATAGGTGGGTACAGGATAGTTAATAGTTCACATAGAGATGTTAATCAAGGGACAAGAATAATAATAATGAGGGATTCTGTACTTTCCTGCTCTGGTCTGGAAAGGGGGATGACTGACATTCCAAGGATGTCGTCTTAGGGGCAAAAAGACAACTGACAGGCTCACTTAAGGTGAAGATTGACTTTATGAAGGAAGCTTCAGGCTAAAGATGTGACTTCCCGCCATGGCCCACCTTAGTTAGGATATTTTATAATGCTGACACCATCCTATGTGGTTATTTTCAGTCTCCTGAGCTTGTCAGGTTTCACCCTTGGCCCCTTTTCCAACCTCAACACCCTACACTAAGCGATCCCAAGCACCGAGTAGGATCAGAGAAGAAACCTGGAGAAAGGGATCCTTTGCATCAGGGGATGAAGTCATGAGATAACCACCAAAAGGCCCACAAACAAATCTGACCAGAAACAATAAAGTAAAACAATGCTGAGAACTGAACTATGGTGTAGAATGCTGCCCAGAATTCAGATTCTCAGGGCAGTGTACAAGAGGGGCAAACCAAAATAGCACTTTTTAAACTATCACACATAAAAGTTGTGGCTGCTCGCTCAAGGGCCGCGAAGGAATTCACGAGTCAGGAAGAAATACAGAAGGAAGATTTATTAAAGGAAGAGAAGGGTCTGCTGGAAACTACTGCGTGGAGTCTGTTTAGTCTCAAGTTTTACATTTTCCAACCAGGATGTAAATTGCTTCGGCCTGGCCTGTAGTGGAATTTTCTATTGAGTTCAGCTTTGTTCACTGGGGTGAGGAAAGGTACAATTAAGCTGGTTACGGCAACCTTTGCATATGTTACAGTTGGAGCCAGGAGTGGATCCCACACAGATGCAAAACCTCTCCCAAGTCACAGGGCCAGCACTGGGCTGAAGTAAATAGAAACATTGAAACTGGTCTGCATAGTAAGTGTGTAGGAAGCAGAATCATTAAGAGGCAAAGAAAGAAAAAGCTTTCAAAGAGTCCCAAGCTAAATTACACTTGTTAAATCAAATTACACCAGAGAAGCAAATCTCAAAATGGAAGACACACAGTGCCGCCATCACAACCCCGTTTGTTACAAGAAAAGCGAGCCGGGACGCGCTCTGGAAGGAAAGTGTATTGGCAAGGACAAGGGCACCAATGGCGAAGCAGAGACGGTGGGGGGGTCCGTGCTCAGGAACACTGAACACCATGGCGATCCAGGCCAAAGTCACACTTCCTGGCATTGGGGAGGGAGTAAAATGGTTACAGCAACCACAGAAACACTGAACCAGGAGAGGGCCACTGAACAGGGGAGACAGCTTTGTAGTGTGTTAGCTGAGGCCAGGTACACCCCATCCTGGACGTGGTGGCAGTCCTGAAAGTGGCACCCCGCTTTCTTGGCAGGGGACCCTTGGCCTAACCAAAGTAGAGTACATCTTGTTCCCCAGCGAACTGTGTTTGTTCGGGTCTCTCTGTGGGGTCCCTAGGACTAACGAAAGGGGCCTATTTTCACCTAACTCAGAACTTTCTTGGAGTAAAGACACAAATATGCAGAAGACATTTCTCAAATACACTGAAAGTCAAATGAACAAGCTGCTGTTGCCTGGGGTAAAGTCACAGTTAAGACATGCCAAAAGTCAAGGAAGGAAAAGGTGCAGAGTGAGGATCTTTAGAGAAGGAGGACTTTGAAAAGAGTCCCTATATATCAAGGACCTAGAAAGCCACACAAATGTCCAGGGCAGGACACACACTCAAAAAAGACCTGAGAAGACCGTAAGCTGTCACCTCTGGCTGCTCTTTAGGTTCCAGATGGGCAGGAAGCAGAAGCCATGCAGAGCTGTGAAGGGCCTTGGCAGGAGTACGCAATGCCACGCCAAAACGCAAACACTCTAGACTGATACCTCTTACAAATATGGAGGTAAAATCCTCCAAAAACCCTGGTCAACAAATCCAAGAACATATTTAAAGGATTACATACCATGACCAAGTAGGATTTATCCCAGAAATACAAGGGTGATTTCAATATAAGTATGGATGGAAAAGGGGCCACAGATTAAACCTAACAAGCTCAGGAGACTGAAAATAACCACATAAGATGGTGTGAGCATAAACAATTTCATAACTAAGTGAGCCATGGCACGAAGTCACATCTTTAGCTTCCTTCATAAAGTTAATCGGTGTCTCTATTGGGCCTGTCTGTTGTCTTTTTTACACCAAAGAGGACATCCTTGGAATGTCAGTGATCCCTTTCTCCGGACCAGAGCAGGAAAGTACAGAATCCCTCATTATTATTCCTGTCCCTTGATTAACATCTCTATGTGTACTATTAACTATCCCACACCCACCTATATGAAAGAAGTACCTGTCTCTCCGATTTACTTTTATCCCATCCCAGAGATTTCCCACTTTGCTTTCTCCCACCCCATTAAGTTATTACCAGTGGATTTCATGTAACCTTCCTCCTTTGATTTTATGTATAAAATAAGCTGCAAACTGCCATTTTCTGGAGCATTTTCTCAATCTACTGAGATTTTGCTTCCCTGCAAATGTCGTCAGTTTGTCTCAAATACAAGCTTTCTCTTAGGCTGGAAAATAAGCTTTCTCTTAGGCTGGATGTTTTTCGTCAACAGGATCAAATAAACTCTTTTTCTTATAAGCTTTCTCTTAGGCTGGATGTTTTTCCCATCAAAATAAGAAAAATCAATCAGTGTAATATACAACGTTAATAGAATGAAGGAAAGAAACCACTCAGTTATCTACATTGACACAGAAAATGCTCTTGACAAAATCCAGTGCTCTTTCATGATAAAAATTCAATACATTAAAAATAGAAGGGAATTCCCTCAAAATGATAAAGGCCATATAAGAAAATCCACAGCTAACATCATGCTCAATGGTGAAAGACTGCAAATTTTCCTCCTAAGAAGAGGAACAAGGCAAGATGCTCACTTTTGACCCTTCTATTCAACACCACTGGAATTTCTATTCCGGGAAATTAGGCAACAAAAAAAGAAATGGCATCCATTGGAAAGGAAGAAGGAAAACTATTCACAGATGGCAAGATTTGACATATTTAGAAAATACTAAATAATTTACAAAAATCTGCTAACACTAACCCAAATTTGGCAAAGTTGCAGGATACAAGGACAATGCACCATTATCACATTTCTATACACTAGTGATGAACAATGTGAACGTAAAATTAATAAAACAGTTCCATTTACAACACCATCCCAAAAAATAAAACACATAGGAATAAATCTATCCAAACAAGTTCAATCTTGTATACCAAAAACAACAAAACATTACCAAAAAGATATTAAAGTAGACCCAAATAAATGAAAAGACATCTCTGTTCATGTTCAGGAGACTTAACTCCAAAGTTGTCTACAGATTCAATGCAATTGCTATCAAACTCCCAAAGGTCATTTTTGCAAAACTGGAAAAGCCAACCTTAAAATCCATATGGAATTTAAAGGGACACTGACTACCCAAAGCAATCTTGACAAAGGAGAAAAAAATTGGAGGACTTCCCTATTTTAAAATGTACTATAAATCAACAGTAATCAAGACAGGGTGGAATAAGGAAAACATAAACATATGGATCAATGGACTTGACATGAGAGTCCAGAAGTAAAACCGTAGATCTATGGTCAGTTGATTTTCGAAAAGGGTGTCAAGACCTTTTAATGGAGGTGAGAACAGTCTTCAAAAACTGGTGCTAGGACAACTGGATATCCACATACAAAAGAATGAAATGGTACCCTTACTTCACACCATATACTAAAATTAACTCAATATTAGTCAGACCTAAATGTAAAAGCTAAAACTATAAAACTCTCTTAAGAAAATATGGAGGCAAATATCTGACCTTGGATTTGGCTATGGTTTCTTAAATATAACAGCAAAATCATGAACCTCAAAATAAAAAACTAAGAAAAACATAGACTTCATAAAAATTTAAACTTTGTGCATCCAAGAACATTATCAAAAGAGTAAAAACACAAACTACACAATATTTGCAAAACATATCTGACAAGGGTATATTACCCAGAGTATATAAAGAACTCTTAAAACTCAACATAAAAAATCATAAAAATGCTGCAACAAGTTATCATGAACACTGTTGAAAGAAATGCAAAAATAGAAAGTATCAAGAAAGAAATAATAGATAAAAAGAAGATTCAAGTGATTAATTTAGAAATGAAAATAATGTAAATACAAATTTCACCAGGTGGGTTCCATAGCAGAATGGAGATGGCAGGGGAAAGAATTTGTGAACTTAAAGATAGATCAATAGAAATTATCCAATATCAACAGAGAGAAAACAGACTGGAAGGGAAGGAGGGAGGGATCCTTAGATAGTTATGAAAGAATAACAGAAAGTTTAACATTCATGTCATCAATCTTAGAAGAAGAAGGGAAAGGGCCGCGGGCTGAAAAAAATATTTGAAGAAATAAGGACTGAATACTTCCGAAATTTGATTTAAAAAGTACCTACAGATTCACAAAGATGTCTAAGCCCAGACAAACAAAGACCAAATTTCTGAAAAGTTCTTTCTTGAAAGCAGGCAGAGAGAAATGAGGCAACACAAATAAGGAAACAATGATTTGAATAACTGTGTATTTCTCATCAAAAAACCATGGAGACCAGAGCAAGTGGCAAAACATTTTCCAAGTGCTGACAGAAAAGAACTGTCAAACTAGAATTCTATATCCAGAGAAAATCTTCTTCAGAAATGAAAGTAAAATACATTCTCACAAGAAAAAAATTAAGATATTTTGTTCCCAGAAACATCATCATTCACATGGTTTCTTTTAGCTCTTTGAGCATATTTAAAATAGCTCATTTCAAGTCTTTGTCTAGTAAATCCAGTGTCTGGGCTTCCTTAGGAACTGCTTCTATGGGTTGCTTTTTTTCCCTGTGTGTGAGCCATACTTTTTTTTTGTTTTGTGTTTTGCCTGCCTTGTAATTTTTGTTGAAAACTGAACATTTTAAACGACGTATTGTGGCAATTCTCAAATCAGACTGCCTCTCTCTCCAGAGTTTGTTTTTTGTTCTTTCCGTCTGTTTAGTTACTTCTCTGAACTAATCTGTAAAGTGTGTACTCTTTGATGTGTGTGGCTACTGAAGTCTCTGCTCAGTTAGCTACCATTTGGACAGAGATTTACTTAACACCTAGGACCCATATGTCCCCCCATGTTTGCTAAGGGGACCTTCATGTTGCTGGGAACGTCTTCAGTACTCAGCAAGGCCACCGACGACTACCTCAGCCTCACTTCTGCTTTGGCAGAGCCACGGGATTCGCCAGGAGCAATAACATCGGGGGCTGCCAAGTCCTTCCTGACCATCGCATATGCTGGGCATGCACACATCCCAACACATGGGCAGACCCCAGGAGGACATTAGAGCTTTGCAATGTCCCTATGGCCATCCCATTCTCCAGCTTTTCCTTTGAAGCTTTTGGTTATCCTATTAATTACTACAACTGTTATTCACCACCTCAGGCAGCCATGAAGTTTAAAAATTGCCTCCAAATATCTTCAACAAATGCTCCCAGAGAAAAGGCTTTCATGGTAGATGAATTCTGAGTCAGCTCAAACACAGACAGCCTTGCAAGTAAGATTTTTTCAGGGAACCAAGAAACAGGTCAAATAATGACAATGAGGCTTTGAATGAGTTTGAACCTATTCTGCTCCCTCTGGTGATTGCAGGTTTTGGGTTATCAAGGCTAACTCAGAGTTGGTAACGGTCAGATTGGAACAGGACAGTTAGTAAGCCGCAAAGCTCACTTTTCTTACCAAAATTCTGTTTTTTTTCCTGAATAAATGCTCCCTGGATAATTACAAGCCTTGGGTTCATGTCTAGAATTCTGAAATATTTGATTCTTGCCATTTTTGCCAGTTTTCTTGCTGCTCTTATGGAGGTGAGAATCTTCAAAGGTACTTAGTCACTCTGCTAGTTTCACTGATGTCTATGCCGTGGATTTTAAAACAACTCAGAGAGAGCTCCGTCTTTCATTTCTGTATCCCAATGCTGTGACACCTTGGGCCTTACCGACAGGCCCAAGCTTCACCAATTCCTAGAGACAGTAAACAACTCGCTCCTAGGCTTGCTTTTCAAATGTCGCCCCACCAGTCCAGTGCCCACACCCTGACGACGTCCTTTAATCAGGCTCTCCAGCTCTGGCCACTACCCTCTGCCCTAATCACACTACGGCCAGGTACCAGACAACTAGGGACAACCCCTCCTGTCCAGACTCTCCTGAAATGATTCCCACTCGCCAAGCCAAAGCCTACTCACACTGTCACCTGTTACTTCCCTCAGAAACCACAACAAAGGCTCTTGCCCCGTCCCCCTCCCTCTGCCTCCTGATGGGCTCCAGGACTTCTCCCTGCGGCCCGCGGTGTCACTGTCTTCCCCTTCTCTTGGGAACTGTCTTTCAATGGCAGTATCTCCTGATCTGTTGGCCGTAATCAAATAATAAGGACACCTATCAAAACAGGCTCCCATGCATTTATTCCCAACTTTTACATATTAGCCATGCAGTACATATGAGAATAGGTGTTTATGTCAAATGTAAACACCTATCTGTTGGCTCCTACAGATAGCAAAAGACTACCCCAGAATACATAAACAGCAGTGGTGAGGCTTACTTTCTCCACACTTGGTCACTCAGGCAAATGGTCCTCTAACAGATGACAAGCCCATTGTGAAAGCTTCTCCGAGACCTCAATAATGTGTTCTTCATGGAAACCATAGTTATATTTCTATAAAGGTGACTAATTTAAGGCACTCTTGATCGCCAAGTAAATGGCCCTGTGAAGCCACTTTTTGCTAATCTCGGCGAGCATATTAGAACTTGGAATAATAGCTCCATGAGGGTAATTGTAGAAGTCAATACAGGGATTAATTGAATTGCGATTCTTGAAAAATGTACTAGAAATAGCCTCAGACATATGAAAAATGAGCGTGTGTGTAATCATTCATCTTACCTGTACTATGCTTAATCTGAGAAAGTTTCTTCCCAAATCCCTCCAAGTTATAGCTTTTTTAAAAATTAATTAATTAATTAACTGACACACAGAATTCAATTCATTCTTCAGTAATTTTTGCAACTAGCTCAGTTGAGTATGTTGTAAATAGCTGTGGGCATGCATGCTTAGTGAAGGAGTTTAGGAGTCTGGACCACAAGCAATACCACACAATAAACAATCTGTAAAATGAAGTAATTCCACGCAGAGTGGGTGGCCCTAGCAACAGTGTTCTGTAGATCCAGTTTTGCTGAACAGCATTCCACAAATATTGGCAATCACTCCGTGTTGTAAACTCATGGATGTTCCTCTAAAAGTTCTATTACTCCAACTCCAATAAGTTCCATTATTTCTCAAAATATTTTTATTCTTTGATTTATAAATATATAAACTTTTGGAAAGAGGTGGAACTTTGCAAATAATTTTATCCAGTTCCTTCATTTTGTAGATAAAGAAAATGCTCCACAGAGATTAAACATCTTTCCTAATTCAGTGACATTAGCCATGAGTTTAAGGAAAAAAACAAAACAAATATGATATATGAAGGTACACCATCCTCATCACATATTTATATATTTACTCTAAGGATAAGATATACATATTGAGTGATTACAAGGCAAAATGTGATACATTTTTAGACAGTACCTAGAGGTGATAACCAACTGGGTGAACTTAGGCAAGGTTAGTTTCCTGAACTACTCATATGTCACCTTCTCGAAGAGGTCTTCCCTGATCATGCTATTTAAAAAATGGAAACTTCCAGTCAAGATGGCAGAGTAAGCAGACGCTGTACTCGCCTCCTCCCATGACCAAATCAATATTACACCTAATTATAAAGCAACCATCATTGAGAGCCATCTGTAGACTAGCTGAACAGAATTCCTATTGCTAAGGATATAAAGAAGAAGCCACACCCAGGCTGATAGGAGGGGCCAGGCTGATGTGGAATGGGCTGGTCCCACCCCCGAGTGTGGTGATTAAGAACCTGGAGATAGCTCAGCTGCAGAGGTCCCCCTTGAGGAGTGGGGAGTCCCAGTCCAAACCAGGCTCCCCATCGGGGGGCACGAGTGGCGGGAAAAGAAGTCCCTTTAACATCTGGTTATGAAAACCAGTGCAGATTGCGTCTGAGAAAGACAACAGGCTGCAAGAAACAAAGGCACTGCAGTTCTTAAAGTGGCCCCACACAGACTCAAATGACTCACAAAATCACTTGCTCAAGGCTACAGTGCAGAAGCAGCAGCTCAACAGGCACCAGGGACATACAAAAAAGAAATGAATTGACTAGCTCCACGGCAAGAGCTGGAGGTGGAGGGGTCAGGGCGGCTATCTCCAGGGAGCTCTCCCTCTATCCATCTTGCAGGCCCAGGCAGGTACTCTCTATTAACCTGGCTAAACACCTTTCATCCCACCCAGATGATTCCCTGAGATCTCACCCAACCCAAATTGCACTACCAGTCCAAACATCTTTCAGCAGATTTTTCACATGAACTGCCCGCCGTGTATCACATTGAAGACTTTTCAAAAATCTCTCAAAGGTCCGCAAAACTCAAACAAGCAGCAGCCAGTTTCACTGTGCCCTGTACCTCTTCATAAGTGGACCCAAGCCTGGCACTCATAGCAGCTGGCCTCAGTTCCCAACAGAGCCTCTCCCATGTGCCTCCAAGCCCAGCACAGGCAGCTGCCAAATGCAGATTACTTTGTTGCTCTAAGCAGGTGGCCACGGGCTGAACACAGGCAGTAGCTGACCTAAGCCTGCACCAGAGCCCCTCCCAAGAGGCCCCAGAATCAACACACCTGGTGGTGTCTGGCTTCAGACCACACCAGAACTCCAGCCAACAAGCTCCACAAATGACACCCAAAGGGCAGACTGGGCAGGTACCACAGCCCTGCTAAAGTGAATCCAGCTCCATGGGGTCAGCCCCCACACAACAGTTTGTTGGCTTTAGTCACAGCCAGTCCTCATAGCCAGTCAGCTTGAGGGATCCCACCCAGTGACATGCGAGCAGTAATCAAGGTTCAACTACAACAGGAGGGCACATACAACACATACAAGGGACACTCTTGAACAACTTGGCTCAGGTGACCAGGAAAACTGTGCCACCGGGCCCCACAGGACACCTACTATTAATACATAAGGCCACTCTGCCAAGACTGGGAAGCATAGCAGATTTACCTAACACATAGGAAAAAAACACAAAAAAAACAAAACAGGAAGACAGCCAAAATAAGGAGAAAAAGAAACATGTCCCAAATGAAAGAACAGGACAAAACTCCAGAAAAAGAAATAAATGAAATGAAGGCAAGCAATCTACCAGATACAGAGGTCAAAATATTGGTTATAATGATGCTCAATGAACTTGGGGGAAGAATAGATGAACTCAGTGAGAACTTACACAAAGAGACAGAAACCATAAGAAAAATCAGAAATGAAGAATAACTGAAATAAGAATTAATGAGAATCAAGATTAGAGGGAATCAACATAGATTAGATGAAACAGAAGATCCAATCAGCAATATGGAAGACAAGGTAGTGGCCAACACTCAATCAGAACAATAAAAAGAAAAAAGATTCCAAAAAATGAGGATAGTTTAAGAAACCTCTATGACAAAATCAAGTGTAACAAAAAGAAATGAAACCAGACCACCTTCTTACACCATACACAAGAATAAACTCAAAATGGATTCAAGACTAAACTGTTAGACCTGAAACCATAAAACTCCTAGAAGAAAACATACGCAGTAACTCTCTGAAATTGCTCTTAGTAATATTTTTCTAATATATCTCCTCAGGCAATGCAAGCAAAAAAAAAAAACAAATGGAACTACATCAAACTAAAAAGTTTTGGGACAGCAAAGGAAACTATTAACAAAACAAAAAGACAACCTACTGGAGAGGTGATGTCATAGGAATGGCGGCAGCGAGGAGAACTTCTTGAGTTCTCCTCTGGAACTCACCACAAATTGAACATCTATAACCCATCACACAGAACAGCTAAGAGACTCGTATGAAGATTACTTGAAGGTGGGCAAACTGTGCGAGCAGGGGAAGTGGGAAGGGAGCGGAGTGAAGACGCAGCCTGCATCAGCGGCTGCAGAGACGCAGGGGATCCCAGGACGTAACAGAGAACACAAGAGCCAGGAGGTGGGCTCTTTCCCTGCATCGCACAGCTAATCTCTCCGTTCAGAGTGCAGCATATCCAGCATTTGAGGCAATAACCTCAGCTGACACCTCCAGCTGGGCCTTAGGTGGGACAAAGGACAAAAACTCCACACCTGGGCCCCTCCCCCCACTCTCCCAATGCTACACCCGCCCTTCCAGAGACTTAAACTGGCCCTTGAACTGAGGAGTAGTGTCACATTACAGAGGAGCAGTAGCTCTCAGGATCTGGGAAGACCTGATTTGCAGCTGCTGTGACCCTGGGAAGAGGCTGGGAAGAGTGTGACACTGCTGGGCTGGGAGAGAGAAGACCCCTCCATCCCCAGCCCCCACCCTTTCTGGTCTGCCTAGGGCAGGGCAATTACAACTGCGGAGACACCCCCAGGGGTCAGCAGTAGGCTGGGCTTTCAGCAGCTCAGAAATCTCCCGCCCTACACACACACACACACACACACACACACACACACACACACACACGGAAGAAGTGCCCTAAGACTCAGGAGACCTGGGCACAGGGCTGGTTGTGTTACTCTCAGTGCGAATATGTGCAGGCAAGACCAGAAACTTTGTAGAAACTACCATCCAAACTCCATAGCCCCACTCATCTAAGTCTGCAGTCCCAAGGTCACTCTGGGCACCGAGTAACCGGCTCTGCCTGCACAGGACGCAGAGGACTCTTTGGTACAGCAGAGGACAACCTGGAGATTATTTGGTGGACTTAAGCCAACACTGGCGCTGCTTTTTTTCTTTTGATTTGTTTTTATATCTTTGATATCTTTCCCTGTGTTGAGTGGGGGCTGTCGGCTGTTTTTACAGGTGAAGGTATTTGTTTTTGCCTTTGTTGTTGATGTTGTTGTGCTTCGTGATTTGCTTTGTTCTGAAATTGTCCTAAACCAGAGCCCAGCTCAAGAGGCACAAAATGCAACACACCCAGAGGCCAACTCCAGACCAAACCAGAGTACTACCAGGTTTGACCTACAAGTTACACACCCAGAAGGAATTCTCTACAGGCACAAGAGCCCATACAGGCCAAACCTTATTTAAGTGGTCAACCACTACGTAGCAGAACACCCTGTAGTGGGCAGAGCCAAGTCTCAAAACGAGTCAGCCTAGGAGTCAACCCCACCTATTCACAAGCCAAAAGCAATTAAAGATCAACTTTAACAGGACAATATACACAACACAAGAGTCATCTTTGAGCACATGCAGAGGAGAAGAAGGAAGTGGTGCAAGTCAAATATAAAGGACACAGACTACATAAGACAACCCAGCAAAAACTAACAACTCTAGGGTATCTGCCTAATACATCGAAGCAAACACAGAAAGTCAACCAGAATGGGGTAACAAAGAAACATGTCCCAAATAAAAGAACAGAAGAAACCTCCAGAATTGGAACCAAATGAAATGGAGGTAACCAATCTATCAGAGACAGAGTTCAGAACACTGATGATAAGAATGTTTATGAAGCTTAGTGACGACATAAAGAACGACAGGGAAATCATAATGAACAACCAGTTAGAACTAAAGAATACAATAACTGAAATAAAGAACACACTTGAAGGAATTACCAGCAGGTTAGACGAAGCAGAGGATCAAATCAGCGACTTAGAAGACAAGTTAGCAGAGATCACCCAAACAAAACAAACAAAAAGAAAAAAGAACAAAAAACAATGAAAATGGTTTAAGAGACCTCTGGGATAACATCATGTGCAACAACATGCGCATCATAGGAATACCAGAAGGTGAAGAGAGGGAGCACGGATTGAGAATATATTTGAAGTAATAATGTCCAAAAACTTCCTTCACCTGGTGAAGGAAACCGACATACAAGCACAGAAAGTGCAGAGAGTTCCAACTAGGATAAAACCAAACAGGTCCACACCAAGACACAGTACAGTTAAAATAGAAAGGTTAAAGACAGAGAGAGAATCCTAAAAGCAGCAAGAGAAAGACAGAGGGTTACATACAAGGGAACTCCCATAAGACTAACAAATGACTTTTCTACACAAACATTGCAGGCCAGGAGGGAGTGGCAGGAGATACTCAAAGTGATGGAAAACAAAGGCCTACAACCCAGATTGCTTTATCCAGCAAGGCTATCATTTAAAATTGAAGGAGAGATAAAGAACTTCCCAGAAAAGAATAAGCTAAAGGACATTATTACCACCAAGCCAGCATTGCAGGAAATATTAAAAGGGCTTCCGTAAACAGAAGAAAGATGAAAACAGTCTAACTACAAACTTAAAAAATGGCAATAACTATGTACCTATCAATAATCACTTTAAATGTAAATGGATTAAATGCTCCATCAAAAGACACAGAGAGGCTGAGTGGATAAGAAAGCAAGACCCTTGTGTATGCTGTATGTAAGAGACTCACCTCAGATCAAAAGACATACACAGGCTGAAAGTGAACGCTTGGAGTAAGATATTTCATGCAAATGGAAGTGAGAAAAAGCTGGAGTTGCAATACTTACATCTGACAAAATAGACTTTAAAATGAAGAATATATTAAAAGACAAAAATGGGCATTAAAGGGATCGATCCAACAAGAGGACATAACCCTAGTAAACATCTATGCACCCAACATAGGAGCACCTAAATATATATAAAACAGATATTGACTAACATAAAGACAGAGATCAATAGTAACACTATCATAGTAGGGGACTTCAACACATGTCTGACAACAAGGGACAGGTCTTCCAGACAGAAAATCAATATGGAAAAACGGCCTTAAATGACACATTGGACCACTTGGATTTAATCGATATTTTCAGAACATTTCACCCCAAAAGCTGCAGAACACATGTTCTTCTCAAGCGCACATGGAACATTTTCCAAGATAGACAACATGTTAGGCCACAAAACAAGTCTAGATAAATTTAAGAAAACTGAAATCATACCAATTGTCTTCTCTGACCACAGTACTATGAAATTAGAAATGAACTACAGGAAAAAACTGGAAGATACATGAATTCATGGAGGCTGAATAACATGTTACTAAATAATGAATGGGTCAACCATGAGATCAAGGAAGAAATCAAAAGATATCTCGAGACAAACAAAAATGAAAACACAACGACCCAAAATCTATGGGATGCAGCGAAAGCAGTCCTAAGAGGGAAATTCATAGCATTGCAGGCCTACCTAAAGAAACAAGAAACATCACTAATCAACAGTTTATCTTCACACTTAAGGGATCTGGAAAAAGAACAGCAAAATAAGCCCAAAGGGAGCACAAGGAAGGAGATGATAAAGATCAGAGTGGAAATAAATAAATAGAAACCAAAAAAACAATATAAAGGATCAATGAATCCAAGAATTGGTTTTTAGAGAAGAGAAACAAAATCAACAAACCTTTAGCCAGAATAATCAAAAAAGAGAGAGAGAGGACCCAAATTAATAAAATCAGAAATGAAAGAGGAGAAGTGACAACAGATACCACAGAAATACGAAAAAAACTTTAAGAAATTACTATGAGCAACTATATGCCAACAAATTTGACAATCTGGAAGAAATGGACAATTTTCTAGAAGTATACAACCTTCCAAGGCTAACTCAAGAAGAAACAGAAAACCTGAATAGACTGATTACCACCAGGGAAATTGAATCAGTAATCAACAATCTCCCAACAAACAAAAGCCCTGGACCAGATGGCTTTACAGGTGAATTTCACAAAACATTCAAAAAAGAATTATCACCTATTCTCCTCAAGCTCTTCCAAAAGATCCAGAAGGAGGGAAGGTTCCCAAACACTTGTCACAAGGCCACTAGCACCCTGATACCAAAATCAGACAAAGACACTACAAACAAGAAAACTACAGGCCAATATCCCTAATGATCACAGATGCAAAAATCCTCACAAAATATTAGCGAAGAATTCAGCAATACATTAAAAAGATCATACACCATGATCAAGTGGGATTCATCCCTGGTATGCAAGGGTGGTTCAACATCCGCAAATCAATTAATGTGATACACCACATTAACAATGAAAAATAAAAATCACATGATCATATCAATAGATGCAGAAAAAGCATTTGACAAAATCCAGAGCCATTTATGATAAAAACCCTTAAGAAAGTGGGAACAGAGGGATCATATCTCAACATAATAAAGGCCATATATGATAAACCCACAACGAACATCATACTCAATGGGGAAAAGCTAAAACCATTCCCCTTAAGATCAGGAACAAGGCAAGGTGGCCGACTTTCTCCACTTCTATTCAACATAGTGCTGGAATTTCTAACCACAGCAATCAGACAAGAAAAAGAAATAAAATTAGCATCGAAATTCGTAAGGAGGAAGTAAAATTGTCATTATATGCAGATGACATAGTACTATATATAGAGAACCCTAAAGACTCCACCAAGAAACTATTAGAGCTGATAAGTGAATTTAGTAAAGTAGTAGGATACAAAATTAATATTCAGAAATCAGTTGCATTTTTATATACCAATAATAAAACATCAGAAGGAGAAATTAAGAAAACAATCCCATTTACAATTGCTTCAAACACTATAAAATACCTGGGAATAAATTTAACCAAAGAAGTAAAATATCTGTACTCAGAAAATTATAAGACACTGAATAGAGAAATTAAAGAAGATACAAATAGATGGAAACACATACTGTTCATGGATAGGAAGAATTAACATAGTTAAAATGTCCATACTGCCTAAGGCAATATACATATTCAACGCAATTCCCATCAAACTACCAAGGATGTTTTTCACAGAATAAAAGACCCCGGATACCTCAGCAATCTTGAGAAATAAGAACAAAGTGGGAGGTATAACGATACCTGACATCAAATTATACTACAAGGCTACAGTAATCAAAACAGCATGGTACTGGCATAAAAACAGACACATAGAGCAATGGAACAGAACAGAGAGCCCAGAAATAAATCCATTGCTCTACGGTCATTTAATCTACGACAATGGAAGCAAGAATGTACGGTGGGGTAAAGACAGTCTATTCAATAAATGGTGCTGGGAAACCTGGCCAGACACATGCAAAAAAATGAAGCTGGACTACCTCCTTATACCATATACAAAAATAAATTCAAAACGGCTTAAAGACTTAAATGTAAGATCTGAAACCATAAAATTCCTAGAAGAAAATATAAGAAGAAACTTTACAGACATTACCCGGAGTAAGATTTTTACTGATATATCCCCTCGCCCAAGGGAGGTAAGAGAAAAAATAAACATGTGGGATTACATCAAACTAAAAAGTTTTTTCACAGCAAAGGAAACCATCAATAAAATAAAAAGGGATCCTACTGAATGGGAAAAGATACTTGCCAATGGTATATCCGATAAGGGATTAATATCCAAAATTTATAAAAACCTCACTCAATTGAACTCCAAAAAAACAAACAACCCAATTAAAAAATGGGCAAAGGACATGAAGAAACATTTTTCTAAAAAGGACATACAAAAGGCAAACAGACATATGAAAAAATGCTCAACCTCACTAACCATCAGAGAAATGCAACTAAAAACCACAATGAGATACCACCGCACCCCAGTCAAAATGGCTATCACAATAAATCAACAAACAACAAGTGCTGGCGAGGATGTGGAGAAAAGGGAACCCTTGTGCCCTGTTGGTGGGATTGCAGATTGATGCAGCCACTATGGAAAACAGTATGCAGGTATCTCAAAAATCTGAAAATGGACCTACCTTATGATCCACCAATTCCACTCCTAGGTATCTATCTGGAGAAATCCAAAACTCTAATTCAAAACAATTTATGCACCTCTATGTTTATTGCAGCACTATACACAATAGCCAAGACATGGAAACAACTGAAATGCCCATCGGTTGACAACTGGATTAAGAAACTGTGGTACATTTATACAATGGAGTATTACGCAGCCATAAAGAAGAAAGAAATCTTACCATTTGCAACAATATGGATGGACCTAAAGAACATTATGTTAAATGAAATAAATCAGACAGAGAAAGACAAATACCATATGATCTCACTTGTATGTGGAATCTAAAGAAAAGAATAAATGAATGAACTAATCAGAAACAGTCTCAGAGACCTAGAGGAAAAATTGAGGATTGCTAGACGGGCGGGGGGTGGGGATAAGGGAGAAGGTGAGGGGATTAGAAAACAGTTAGCAACCACAAGATTGCCACGGGGATAAGAAAGTCAATTTGGGGAATGTAATCAATAATGTTGTAAAGATACTGTAGGGCATCTGATGGACACTTGTCTTGTTAGGGAGACCACCTCAGGGAAGATATAGATGTCTGATCACTGCACTGTACAACTGATGCTGAAGCTGAACAAAAATAAATGTCAACTACTATATATATAAAATATATATATACACACACACACACACACACACACACATACACATATATGTATATGCTTACAAGCAGCGGAGTACAGCATTAGGAATAGAGACAGTGGAAATGTAACGGCTGTGTGCGATGTCAGAGGGGTAGTGGATGGGGGGAGGGGAGTTGACAGTGCGAGGGATATAAACGATAAACGTCTAAGTATTACTTTGTTTTGTGCACCTGAAACTAATATAAATTTAAAAAAAAGACAACCTACTGAATGAGAGAAGTTACTCACCAATGATACATCCAATTAATGGGTTAATATCTAAAATTTACAAAGAACTCATACAACTTACCACCAAAAAAACAAATAATCCGATTAAAAAATGGGATGAAGACCTGAGTAGACATTTCTCCAAAAAGGACATACAGATGGCCAATAGACATATGAAGAGATGTTCAACATCACTAATCTTCAGGGAAATGCAAGTTAAAACCACAATGAGATATCATATCATACTTGTCAGAATGGGAATCATCAAAAAATCAACAAACAACACATGTTGGCAGGGTTGTAGAAAAAAGGAAACCCTCCTCATGCACTGTTGGTGGGAACGTAAATTGGTGCAGCCACTATGAAAAACAGTATGGATATTCCTTTAAAAATTAAAAACAGAACTACCTTAGGACCAAGCAATTCCACTTCTGGGCATTTGTCCAGTGAAATCTAAAACATTAATTCAAAAAGGTATGTGCAGCCCTATGTTCACTGCAGCATTATTTACAGTAGCCAAGACATGGAAACAATCTTAAGTGTCTCTCAATAGACAATTGGATAAAGAAGATGTGGTAGATATATACAATGGAATATTACTCAGACAAGAATGAAATCTTGCCATTTGCGAAAACATGGAGGGACCTAGAGGATATTATGCTAAGTAAAATAAATCAGACAGAGAAAGACAAACATCATATGATTTCACTTATATGTGGAATGTAAGTCAGACAGAGAAAGACAAACACCATATGATTTCACTTATATGTGGTATCTAAAAAAACAAAACAAAAAAACAAACAAAAGAGAAACACTCATAGATACAAAGAAAAAATTGATGATGCCAAATGGGAGGGGGTTTGCGAGGCTGGGTGAAAAAGGTGAAGGAATTAAGAAGTACAAATGGCAGTTATAAAAGTCATGTGGATATAAAGTAGAGCACAGGGAATATAGTCAATAATATTGTAATAACTATGTATGGTGCCAGGTGGGTACTAGACTTATTAGGGCAATCCCTTGTTAAGTTATATAAATGTCTATTCACTATGTTGTATACCTGAAACTAATATGATATTGTGTGTCAACTATAATTTAAAAATTAGAAAATAAATTTAAAAAAATAAAAATGTGTGGTCATAAAGTGTCTCCCCACAGACTGCCTACTAATTGCAAGAGAGGGAAAAAAAAACACTAACAGTGATGATACAGTGGAGAATCGGGCAACCGTTTGAATGATCAAAATCACCATCACCTATGAGGGATATATATCTGAGGATAAAATATCACGTATACAGTGTTTTACCTGAGAATACATAATAGCAATTGATCATAAGAAAAGATCAATGACAAAATAAGTAATGTTCTATCGGGGCAGGAGGTGGAAGAACAATATTTTTTAAAGATGGCAAAGTCATAAAAGGCAAAGTAAGGCTCTGGAATTGTTCCAGAATAAAAGAATCTACAAAGACATGACAACTAAATACAATATTTGATACTACACTGGATCACGTACTATAGGGGAAAAGAAAACGCAATAAAGGAAAGTATTAGATGAACTAACAAAATTGAATATGGATGGCAAGTTAGAAAAAAGTATTATATCAATGTCAATTCAGGAAGTCGATCATTGCACTATGAGTCTATAAGGGAATATCTATTCTGAGAAATGCACACCATCATCTTCAGGGGAACACAGCCATCATATGTGCAATGTTCTAAAAAGGTTCCATGAGGAAGGGCAACAGAAATTGTAAAAAGCTGGGCAAACATAACAAGCTATTAGTCTTCTCTTAAATTTGTTAAATTATGTATGATGGTTGAAAGTAAAAAATTATTAACATTGTCTGATTGGGTTTTCAGTGCATACATATGAATGTAATTCGTGTGAAAACTCTAACGTGAAGTGGGGGAGATGGAGATTTTTGGTTATAAGGCTTTCAGACTATACTCGCAGTGGTAAAGTACTAAACCTAAGTAGATTGTTAAAGTTAGGCTATGTATATTGCAATCCCTCTAGCAATCAATTAAAAAAAAAATGCAAACAGATATGGCCAAAAAGTCAGTAGGTAAATTAAAATGGAATACTAAAAAATATTTAAATAGTCCAAAAGAAAGCAGGAAATGGGAACAGAGGAACAAAAGAACAAATGGGACACAAAGAAAACAAAGAAGAAAATAAAAGAGTAGCTGCATTTAACACACAGCTACATAAGTATATACGAGTATTTTACAGGGAAACTCAAGATCAAGTGTTAAAACTTACGCCAACATCTATTACAAATACCCTTTTAATGTCTGAGTGAACAAGTCACTCTCCAAAGAATATAGGTCTAAAGAGCAGCAGTTACTTCATTAGAGCTTACAGGTCTAAGTAACATATTTTAATCTCCATCAAACAAGGTGGCCAAAAATAAGCTCTTGGTCATGTGCTAAGGGAGTGAGCCAAGAAAAAAATCTTATAAACTACAATGGCCAAAGTTTAAACTACAGACTACAGACACTCAGAGACAGGGAAAGAGAACGAGACTGTTCCGTTACATACGTTTTAAAAAAGAACTTTATTTAATAGAGGAGTAAGTCACAATTTCTTCAAAGCCATGCACATCTCCACAAAAGGTCCTCTCTCACAGCGCAGCCTTCCACTGCAGAATGAAATGGCGCGTGTGTGTCGCACAGCGAGCGGTACGAGTGATTGTAATTCATCTGCTTCTCCCAGGCACACGCCAAACTTCACCAAATGTAAAACAGATGTCATGAATTTCTTTCACAAAATGTTGGCAATGATACATTTCAACTAGAGTAGTCAGAAAAGTAAAATAACCCCAAATGTCTCTTTCTCAAGGATAAAGCAAAACAAAGAGAAATTGAGAATAAAAATTCTAAACTTTAATTTCAAAAATAAATTCCTAGGACTATCAGGTCTAAAATCAAGTGAACATCCATAGTTAATTTCCCAAAATATTATTAGTCACTCTCACACATTGCTGGTGAGAATGTAAAATGGTATGGTTGCTTTGGTAAAGCTTGGCAGTTATTACTAATTGAAATACATCCTTATTATGTGACACAGCAATGCCACTTCTGGTTATTTACCCTAGAGAAAGAAAACTTACCATGTTTCCCAGAAAATAAGACCTAACCAGAAAATAAGCTCTAGCATGATTTTTCAGGAGGACATCCCCTGAACATAAGCCCTAATGTGTCTTTTGGAGCAAAAATTAATATAAGACTCGGTCTTATTTTCAGGGAAACATGGTACAGACACACAAAAACCTCTAATGAATGTTTACAGCAGCTCTATTTATAATCACCAAAACTGGTAATATCCCAAATGTTTTCCAACGGGCAAATGGATAAACAAACTGTATGCATACAATGGAATACTACTCAGAAATGAAAAGATGGATGAATCTCAAAGGCATTATGCTAAGAAGGCAGGCTCAAAAGGTTACACACGTGATTTCATTCATTTGACATTTTGTAAAAGGCAAACCTCTAGTGATGAAGATGAGTCGTTTTTGCCAGGCATTAAGAGTCGGGGGAGGATGTCACTAAAAAGGGAGAACATAAGAGATTTTTTTATGTTGATGGAATTGTTCAATATTCTGATTGTGTTGGTGATTACACAGAAACCATCCAATCTGAATAAAACAAAAAGGAAAACACTGAAAAAGATAAACAGAGCCTCAGGGACATGTGGAACAATACTAGGTTTTATATTTATGTCATCCAAGACCCAGAAGCAGAGGAGAAAAAGTGTTGAATATGCATTATATATACACATGTATATGTATATACAGAGGGTGCCGAAAAAATGTATACACATTTTAAGAAAGGAAAACTATTAAAATTGTAATACTCAATATATACCGATAACAAAAGATGAATACAAGTCACACTTGACTTCTGCAATTACAAGAGGTGCTCAAAGTGGTTACCATCAGCGTCCAGACACTTCTGATTACAGCAAACTGCTGTTTGAGCAACATTGACCAAAGTGTCCACTTGTATACATTTTTTTGGCACCCCCAGTATATATGTATATGAGGTCTGATAATTAAGTTCACGAACTTGTTGCAAAAATGTTGCTAATCTTTTCTGATATCAGAGGGATTATTCATTATGAATTTGGACAAACAATTAACCAAGTTTACCATTTGGAAGTGCTGAAAAGACTGCGTGAAAAAGTTAGATGATCTGAACGTTTCGCCAACATTTCATAGCTCTTGCATCGTGACAATGCACCAGATCACACGGCATTGTCTGTGAGGGAGTTTTTAGCCAGTAAACAAATAACTGTATTGGAACACCCTCCCTACTCACCTGATCTGGTCCCCAATGACTTCTTGCTTTACCTGAAGATAAATAAAATATTGAAAGGAAGACATTTTGATGACATTCAGGACATCAAGGGTAATACGATGACAGGTCTGATGGCCATTCCAGGAAAAGAGTTCCAAAATTGCTTTGAAGGGTGGACTAGGCACTGGCGTTGGTGCATAGCTTCCCAAGGGGTGTACTTCGAAGGTGACCCTAGTGATATTCAGCGATGACGTATGTAGCACTTTTTCTAGAGTGAGTTCAAGAACTTAATTGTCTGACCTCGTTGTGTGTGTGTGTGTGTGTGTGTGTGTGTGTGTATTTGAAGAAATAATGGCTGAAAACCTTACCAAATTTGGTAAAAGACAAACTTACAAATTCAAAGAGCTCAGATAACTTCAGAGAGAATAAACACAAAGAAATCCATGCCTAAACACATCATGATCAAACTACTGAAAATTAAAGAAAATATCCTGAAATCAGTTAAGAGAAAAACAGACACATTTCATATAAGGAAACATGGATTCAAAGATGGTAGATTTCTCAACAGAAACCATGGGGGCCAGAAGGAAGGGAATGTACATTTTTAACATACTGAAAGAAAAGACCTGTCAACCCAGAATTCAATATTCAGTGAAAACATCCTTCAGGAACAAAGGTTTAATAATGACAATCTCAGATGAAAGAAAACTACAAGAATTTGTGCACGTGAACCTACTTAAAGAGAAACACTAAAAAGAGTTCTTCAAATGAAAAGGAAATGGTACCAGAGGGCAACCTGGAATATCAGAAATGAAGGAAGAGCATCCAAAATGGTGTGTAAATGTATCAGGCTATACTTCTCTTAAGTTCCTTAAAATATCTAAAAAGGCAGAAAATAATATTTATAACATCGTCTGATGGGGAGTTCAATATATGTAGAAGTAATAGATGAAAATTACAACATGAAGAGATGAGAGTAAAGGGATCTATTTGGTATAAGGTTTCTCTTCCATTTGAAGTGGCAAAATATTAATTCTAAGTAGACTGTGATCTCTATAGCAACCTGTAATATATATAATACATATAATATATATTTATATTTTTATAGTACATATTTCATATATGTGATATCAAAAATCAAATTAAAATGGAATATTAAAAAGTATTCTAATAATCCAGAAAAGGCTTGAAAGGGAAAACAGAACAAAACACGAGAGGGAACAAAAACTGACTACTGAACAGGTACACCTGAATCCAAACATATCAACTATTACATTAAATGTAAATGAATCATAGATCTAAATATAAACAGTAAAATAATAAAAATTTCTAAAAATTTTGAAGAAAATCTTCATGACCTGAGGTTAGGCAAAGAGTTCTCAGAAATTATACCAAAAACATGAGATATTGTCGAAATAAAAAAAATTTGTTCTTTGAAAGATATGGTTAAGAAAATGAAAAGACAAGCTACAGAATGGGGAAGAATATTTGAAATTGCATATATGACAAAGGATTTATATGCAGAATATATAAAGAACTCTCAGAACAACTGTGAGAAAACAACCCAATGAAGCAATGAGTAAAAGACTTGAACATAAAAGAGGATGAACAGATGGCAATTAAGCATATGTAAATATGCTCACATTACTAACCATTAGGAAAATGAGATATACTATACTCCTACTAGAATGGCTCAATTCAAAAATACATAAACACCAAGTGTTAAAGAGAATGTGGAGCTACCAATACTCTCATACGTTGCTGGTTGGAATACATAATGGTACAACCCTCTGGAAAATGGCCTGGCAGTTTCTTTTAAAGTAACACATACACTACACCTACTGTATGACCGAACAGCTCAACTCCCAGGTGTTCATCCTAGAGCAGAAATCAGTAAACTTTCCTTAACAGGTCCAACGGTAAATACTTCAAGCTTGCAGGCTACATTGTCTCTTACAATTAATTACTTTCCTCTGTCGTAAAGGAATAGGTATTACTGTGCTTCAATAAAATTTCTTTTATAAAAATAGGCAGCTGGTCTGTAAATCAAAGTTTGCCCATCCCTAAGAGAAATGAAAACTTACATTTACCCTCTACAAAACCCTCTACACAAATGTTTATAGAACTTCTGTTCATAATAGCAAAAAACTGGAAGCAACTCAAATGCCCTTGAACAGGTAAATGGGTTAACTGTGGAATACCCATACAATACTACTCAACAATAAAAGGAAAACCCTATTGATATATGCAACAGCATGGAGGCATTTCAAAGACATTATCTTGAGTGTAATAAGCCAGTCCTGAAAGTTTACATACTGTGCAATTCCATCTGAAAAAGGCAAAACTCTACTGACGAAGAACAGACCAATGGTTGCCAGGGTATAGAAGGGTAAGTGGGGGTTAGATCTAAAAAGGGCAGCATGAGAGAGTATTTTTTGGTATTATGGAATTGTTCTTTATTCTGATTATGGTGGTAGTTACATGAATATATACTCATATTTGTATTAAATTGTTAAGACTTCTATGACAAAAAAAGTAAATTTTATTGTATGTTAATTAAAATATTTAAAATTTTAGAAAAAGAAAGAAAAACAAGTTTAATTATGAAAGAGGTCACAAAGTTCAAAGGATAACTTTGAGACATCACTAGTCTTGACAGTGAGGTTGAAAGATCAATAGATGGGTTTAGGGCCTACCCGGTGGCTCAGGCGGTTGGAGCTCCGTACTCCTAACTCCAAAGGCTGCCGGTTCGATTTCCACATGGGCCAGTGGGCTCTCAACCACAGAGTTGCCAGCTCAATTCCTCGAGTCCCACGACGGATGGTGAGCAGCGCCCCCTGCAACTAAGATTGAACACGGCACCTTGAGCTGAGCTGCCGCTGAGCTCCCGGATGGCTCAGTTGGTTGGAGCGCGTCCTCTCAACCACAAGATTGCCGGTTCGACTCCCACAAGGGATGGTGGGCTGTGCCCCCTGCAGCTAGCAATGGCAACTGGACCTGGAGCTGAGCTGTGCCCTCCACAACTAAGACTGAAAAGACAGTAACTTGAAGCTGAATGGGCATCCTCCACAACTAAGACTGAAAGGACAACAACTTGACTTAGAAAAAAGTCCTGGAAGTACACACTGTTCCCCAACAAAGTCCTGTTCCCCTTCCTCAATCTTTAAAAAAAAAGAAAAAAATAGATGGGTTTAATAATACAGCTTAGAAACAATTTGAAGAAATAATTATCCTTTAGTGGAACATATATCTAAGGAGATAATTCAGAATAATTGCATGGAAAAGCAACTACTGAAAAATCAAGATTCTTTATTTTAAAAAAGGACGGGAAAATTTGAAAGAGAGATACATAGAACTTTTACAAATGACAAGTACTGTCAGTGAAATTGAAAAATCTCAGTGGAAGGGGGTTTAAGAGCAAGTTAGTCACAAAATGACAGATCTATATTTCAGTTCGCATTGAACTGAAATATAGATCTGAGGAATAATCAGGAATAAGCACAAAGATATGAAGAGAGAAAATATAAAGACAAACGCAGAAGATAAAAGGATAATATGTCTCAAATTCCAGAATGAGAATCAGAGAAAATCAGGAAAGGGTTCTGCTTCTACTTAGGATGTAAAAAGCTGCAGAGAAAATCACTCTCAACTTAACATCAAGTAAAATCTGAATAAAATCTTGAGCCCATCAAAGACCTGAAGTCACAAGACAACCAAGAAAATTAACATTGTTCTCCCTCAAAGGAGAACACGACACATAAACTATTCTTCACCTTTGGTTAAAGGGAAGCAATGACCACACAAGTGGGTAACAAGAAATCAGCTAAAATTTCAACATATTCTTAAAGGACAAATATGAAGTAGACTGTCATTTGAGAACTCCACAGATGGGAACCCCTGAAACAAAGGGACTCCATCAGAAACACTGGGGTCATGGCAGCAGCCCGGAGAGAGCTCCCCTCAGTGCTATAGGCGTGAAGAGGTGATCAGCTGTTGGGGTACAAAATGAAGCCAGAACTCTTCTCTGGTGGGAAGCAAAAACCCTAAGCCATTGAAGGAGAGGCAGCAAAGCTATGGAAGAAAAAATCCCTTACTTCCAGGGGACGAGCAGAAGTCAAACCCATCTGACTGTGGGAGAAGGGCAGTACACACTCCTGCTACCAAGACAAAGATCCATGGCTTCCGGAAAAGGGGCAGAGAAAAAGCCTTCTGTTCTGTGGAGGGGCAGGAAACCCACTGGGCCCAGGACCCACGCCAATACTAAGCCTTCGTCTGCCACCCCTGGGGGAAGGACAAAGAGCTCTCTTTCACCCCAGACCATTCATAGGCCCAGGCTGAGGGTTTCGCCGCACTGGGAAGAAGGAAAAGGAACACTGGGAGTCCTCCTCCCAGGCACAGGTCCTTGGGACCTGTCCAATACTGAGGACAGACCATGAAAACACAGAACTCCCATTGTTCCCACCAAGTAACAAGCAGCAACATCAACTGCTAGTGGAGAGTCAAGTGCAGAAAAAGATCCCCTGATGAGGCACAGACACGTAGGACTGCTGAGAGCTGAGTGAGGCTGGAACACCAAGGAAAACCCTCCAGTTCCCAAACCCCATTCTAAGCATGAGGAAGAAGTGAATTTGAATTCACTGATGGAAGAATTTGAAGTCTATGGTGCCTGAAGGTAATGAAAGCAACAAAAATCACAAATGCAGCTCACCTGCTGACTATCTTAAATTAATGCCCATGCTAACGGCCTGATAAATGTACCCGTTTCTTTTGGCATAAATAATATTTGCTTCAGTCTCTACTGTTTTTCCACAGATAATGCCCATCACTCAATAAAAAATTATATGACAAAAATTCAAGGAAAAAACCACCCATTTTAAAATAATCAAAAGAATTAGACTCAAAGATGATTCAGAGGGTGGTACTATCAGACAGGGACTTTAAAATAACCATAATTAAAAATCACAGACAGAAAGAAGAATGGTGGTTGCTAGGGGCTGGGGTAGGGGGAATGGGGAAATTATTGTCTCATAGAAATACTCTTTCAGTTTTACAAGATGTAGAGTTATAGAGATGGATAATAGTGATGGTAGTACAGCGTTATGTATTTAATACCACTGAACTTTACACTTAGAAATGGTTAAGGATGTAAATTTTATGTTAGGTATATTTTACCACAATAAAAAAAAATTGAGGGAAAAAGTAGGCGCTAGTACGAAGGAGTATGAAATGATCTTGTATCTTGAATGTCGTGGTGGTTTCATAAAGCTACACAGGTGATAAAATTGCATAGAACACACACACACACACACACACAAACACACACACAAAGTGCTTATAAAACTAGTAACATCTGAAAAAGCTCTGTGGGTTTTACTGTCAAATTTCTGGGTTGTTAGTATACTGCAATTATACAAGATGTTAACATTATCGGATACTGAATGAAGTGTGTATGAAATCTCCTTGTATATTGGTTATTTTGCAAATTCCTATGAACATATAATTATTTCAGAATTAAAAGTTAAAAACCACGTGTGTAAGAATAAATGAACTAAGGTTGGCAAAATATTGATAATTGTTGAAGGTACCTAATGCGTAGCTGCAGGTTAATTACTATACTATTATTTTTACATATATTTGAAATTTCCCACAATAAAACGTTAAAAATAATTATGATTAATACATTAAAAGATCTAGTGGAAAAGTTGGACAACATGCATGAACAAATGGGGAATTTCGGCAGAGAGAGAAATTCAGAATCAAATGAAAATGGTAGAACTAAAAAACATTACATTAGAGCTGAAGAATTCCTTTAATGGGCTCATTGGCAGACTTCAGCTGAGGAAAGACTGTAAACTTGAAGATAATAGAAATTATCCAAACTGAAATGCAAAAGAAGAAAAAAAAGAGTGAAAGAAATAGAACAGAGCATCCAACTACTGAGACAATATATCAAATTATCTAACGTATGTGAAATTAGAGTTGAAGAATAGAGAACAGGACAGAAGTATGTGAAAAGATATGGTGGGAAATTTTCACACAAATACACCCCAGATATAATACAAACTGTGGAAAAGAAAAATTAAGAGAAAGGTTTGAAGGTGCCCAAAAAATACACACACAGAAAATAACAAAATGAACTGACTTGTCACAACCTATGCAATCCAGAAAATATTGGAAGAAAAACTGTCGAGGCAGTTGTCAAAGGTCAACAACACATTCCTGGTTTTCTTCCCACCTCTCAAAAACAGTTCCTTTTCTAATTCCTTTGCAGGTCCCTTCTCGTCCATTCGGCAGTACATTTTAGAATTCCTCATGGTTCAGTTCCAGACCTTTTCCTATCGTCACTCTATATTCTCTCCATAGGCAATCTCATTCCTGCTCATGTGTTTAACTTCTATCCACTGACAGATAACTCCAGTATTATATCTCCCACCTATACCTTTTCTGAGCTGCCTACTTCATACCTTTATTTCAGTGTTTCATAGGCACTCAAGTACAACATGTCACAATCTCATCTGACTTGGTCCTCTTCCAACTTTCCCTGTCTCAACAAATGCAATCAGCATCATCAAGAAGTTATTCCCTGTCAATGACTCCTGATCCCTCTTATTCAACCAACGCTATGTCCATTCAATTGTGCTTCCTAAATATCCCCGAAACCCATCCAGCTCTCTACTTCAACTACCATTATTCTAGTCCAAACTACAAACTTCTGTTGCTTGAATGGTCTTCACTGGCTACTCATTGAACCTACTGCGTTCCCCTATGGCACCCCTTCAATCTCTTCTCCCTGCAGCATCCAGAATAATTCTTTCTAGGGGGTCACACTTCTGCCTTCCTTATACTCTGCTTCAAACCTTTCCATAGCTTCATGTTGGTCTTGGGACTGTGACCAAACTCCTTACACCAAAGTCCACACAATGTGGACCTTCCATAGTTTGCTAGCTTCATCTTACCCCACACTCCTCTAATTCTCGGGTCTCCTGCCAGTTGTTCACAGATGCCATGCCCCCTCCAAGCACAGTTCCTACGCACAAGCTACTCTGTCCAAGATCTCTTTGTTTTCACCTACTAATTTTTCAGATGTCAGCACAAGTTTCAGGAAATCATTCCATGTTCGCCCAGAAAGTCTCCAGATGTACACATATATGCTTCAACAGTATTATGCAACTCTTCTGTGCAACGTTTAACCCAGGCACGACTTTAGATTTCTGTGATTATTTAATACTTGACTTCTCCATTGGGCTATAAATTCCAGGAGGATCAAGGGTTACATCTGTTTTTGCTCACATTTTAATTTTAATGCCTAGGGCACAGTGAATGTATAACACATTTTTATTGAACGACAGAATAATAGATATAGAAAATATAGTCTTAAATACAAGCCATAATAATGGTTTGTATTTCAGAGATATTTTGATATTTATTTATCAAGAAGAGAGAACAGGTAAACTCAAAAGTACAGAGTAAAAAAAATTCCCTAAAAAAATAAATTTGTAAAATAGCTTACCTAGATACAAATTCACTTAATTCTGAATATGTGGTGGTGGGCTCCATTATTATGTTGAGGTCAGTAATAACAGAAGATAAATTCTCCTTATTCTAAAATTTAAAAAAAGTTTATGCGTCAGAGCACAGCACTTTTAAATAAAATAAAAAGATAAAAATAACTTAAAAATATGAAAAATAAAATGCCAAATGAAAAAGGTAATCAACAGAAGGTACTGAAAATATTGGTTATTTGTTAAAAGAATAAAATCAGAATCTTGCTCCATACCAAACCAAAATGAACTCCACATTGCTACTTAAATATAAACACTGAAACCATAAAATATTAGGAGGGAATACAGACATTTAACAGATAACTGAGCAAGGAAGAACTCTCTAAACAAATGGTAATAGAAAAAACTAAGCAAATATGATTACATGAAAAACTCAAAATATCTATCTAACAATGACTTTGTAACTAAAAGAGAAGCAATAAACTAAGGAAAATTTTTACTATAAACATAACAAGGAGATAGGAAAAGTGCAAAGAAAAAGGCAAAGGACATGAACAAAAAGCTCAGTTAAACGTCAACATGGAAAATACTGTTCGTTCTCACTAGTAATAAAATAAATGTAAGTTAAAGCAATGAGATGACTTTTTTCTATAAAATCACTTAGGCAATGCATAACTTAAAATATTCATAATCTCTGCCTCAGTAATTTGACTTCTAAGAATCTATCCTAAAGTATTATGAAATGAAGACAAAAACTTCTGGTTATTTATTATGAAAATCCTAAAACAACTCTATTTTCAATAATGAGGATTGCTAAACAAACTGCTACATACTTTAAACTGCAAATTCAGGTTTTCATCTTTACTCTGGTCAATTTTCTTCTATTACATATTTGCCTATAATTTCTTTCACTTTTTTTTTATATTCTTGATTTTGGAAAAATTATATATTGTCTATCTTCCAGATTTTTCTTCTTTTCAATTGCTCTTACAGGTGATTTTTCTCAAGCCTATCCTCCATATTATATTCTACTCCCGGCTACTTCTGTAGTTCTCAGCACTGTGATCATTATTTCCTTCCTTCCTTCCCCCTCCCTCTCAGCTTTCTTTTATTCTTAATTTTCTTTAAATGCCTTTCATTTGAGAGTCAGAGCAATTTTTATATAGCATGTTCTTGTATTTCCTGGTTAATGAAGTGAATTTATCTCCATTTTCTTATGAATTTCTTTCATAGCAGTGTTTTTGCACAGGTAGGTCCTACAAGATGAAGAAAGAACTCTGTACCATCTTTGGGCTTTGAACTCTGTGTCTCCTACTTGTTAACAGGTTAGAAATGTTTGCTATTTCCAGGAACAGAGTGAGTGGATACTCCTTGACTCTTCCCATTTGTCTGGGTACTATCTGATTTGTCTCCTTGTATCTTGAGCTGCTGAAGAAATGGATATCGATGGTTTATAATCTTTGTTTAGTTTTTCAGGTGTTTGAGGGTATAGTGGGAATTGTTGGAACAGCTGCAGTTTCACTAGGCTATCTGCGGGCATCTACCACTATAATTAGAAACATACATTCCTGAGGCATCCTTACAACTCAATAATAAAAAGACAACCCAATCAACAACTGACAAAGGATCTCAACAGACATTTCTTCAAAGATGACATACAATGGCCAATAAGCACATAAAAAGATGCTCAGCACCACCAGCCATCGTCTGATAATTCAATTTGACCCAGTAATTCTACTTCTAGATATATACCCAAGAAAAATTAAAACACGTCTATTTAAAAACTAGGTTCTTAGTGGGCTGGCCCGGCGGCTCAGGTGGTTGGAGCTCCTTGCTCCTAACTCCAAAGGCTGCCGGTTCAATTCCCACATGGGCCAGTGGTCTCTCAACCACAAGGTTGCCAGTTTGACTCCTCGACTCCCGCAAGGGATGGTGGGCAGCACCCTCTGCAACTAAGATTGAACACGGCACCTTGAGTTGAGCTGCCGCTGAGCTCCCGGATGGCTCAGTTGGTTGGAGCGCGTCCTCTCAACCACAAGATTGCCGGTTCGACTCCCACAAGGGATGGTGGGCTGCGCCCCCTGCAACTAGCAATGGCAACTGGACCTGGAGCTGAGCTGCGCCCTCCACAACTAAGACTGAAAGGACAACAACTTGAAGCTGAATGACACTCTCCACAACTAAAATTGAAAGGACAACTTGACTTGGAAAAAAGTCCTGGAACTACACACTGTTCCCCAATAAAGTCCTGTAAAAAAAAAAAAAAAGAAGAAGAAGAAGAATGGTAGGGTTTATCTTTAAAAAAAAAAAAAGTTTCCCTATTTTTGACTCACTTTGTTCATTTCATTGCGCTTTAGGGACAGAAGTTATGAAAATATACTTTATCTGTCCCTTTCCCACAAACCCCCACCCCCCTCACTTGTCATGCTGTGAGGACTATGTACGAATGCCGACACGGCACTTCTGCCATCCTTGCAGCTCCAGAGAGAACAGCGCTCACCCCGCCAGACAGTCAATCTGGAGACAGTACATCCCACCACCTCTGACAACAGCAGCTGTGCCAACATGGGCAGCAATTCTCCACGCATATTTCCGTGTAAAATAAGGTGGTTGCCCTAGATAATCTATAAGGTCATTTTGGTTCCAACATTCTGTTAATATGATTTGAGGTCACTTTTGCTTCTAATTTTGTATTACTATGATTTTATTATAACATTCTATAAGTAAGGCAATTTTATTATTTAAATTTTAAATTTTCTGATAGCTAAACATCTCCCTCTAGTGGAAGTTTCGTTTAAAAAAATGTTTTGGAACACAGAAGGTTACTACTGTGTCTTCACCATTGGTTTTTTTTTTTCTGTCAGTCTCAATGATAAAAATCTCAACATAAAATGATCAAACCATTTTAGAAGGCAATTTGATACTATCAATCAGAATGTACACGTACGTCTCCTTTGACCTAGCAATTCTATTAGAAATGTATTTCTATAGGTATACGAGTAGGCCTAGAATATATAAAGACTTACTATTAAATAATAAAAATTAAAAAAATAATTCTCATTACCCTATTACATCAGAATTCTAAGGAACAAAACAAAACCAAAGAAACAGACAGTTTTCTTTGTGCCTTTCTTCTCCAAAAAAGCCTGAGAGCCACATGTGACTTATCCCTAAAATCTTGCTGATTTGAGAGTAGCTTGTGATTGCTTCCAACACCTTGCTTACCAGTGTGGTCCTCAAGAAGAACCATGAAATTGGAAAGGGGCGTAGAGAAAGTGAGTATTCTTAACACAGCCAGGGAGAACGTGCTTTCTGTAGCAAGTAAAGCTTGGCAGTTCAAAAACACCTACATACTTTCAAATGTGAACAATGACAGCTCACATCTCTTGAGAGATTTGGCAATTTCAAAGAATATCAACTCTTCCTCTCCTTAGATTTCTTTCCTGCATCCCCCGAAGCATAGAGACAGAAACTGCTGGTATTCTCCAATTTTGTACTTTTTTGCCCCAAATTTTCATGAGACACATTGTCATGCATAATGAAGACTAAATTTCCAGACTCCTTTGCACTAATTTATTGGCCAACAGGATGTAGGTGAAAACTATGGGCGTGACAACTTCTAGAAAGTGTCCTTCAATGGAAAAGGTGAGCCTCTGCTTGTCCATTCCCCTTCCTGATGCCTGAGATGCTAAAGGGAAACACACCATGATTGGGAAGCCACGTGGGTGACGGCAAAGCTGGATGATCATGTAGCCACCATACTAGCCCTTGAAAACTTACTCTACAATTGGTTTAAGCAACTCCAGAGGCTGTCCGTCCCAAACGAGACTAATCCATTCAGGTCCATTTCTGTTCCGGTCTTCAGGAGATGATCTTTGAGGTCATGCAGAACAATGACAGCACCTTGGAGACCCTGCATGGCCCAAGCCCTGGTGCCAACCTGGGGACAGTATACAGCCTTGAGGGCCATTCCTGACCTGTGCTTCTGACTGTGTCATATTCTGCTCCAGCGGCCTTGGCAATGCCGAACCGTGGATGTTCCTGGTCTCCCTGGCAATGCTGAAAGTGGACACTGAGGTAAGAGCAAGCTGGGAAGCTCTGACATCAGATGAGGGGCCTAGAAATCCCTCAGTTTATTTGCAGCCAGCCAGGGTCAGTGGTGACAGTCGAGGACATGGACTGCAAAGAGTTTTTCAGAAGCGAAGCCTCTATCCCAGGAACTGGACCCAGGCGTTCCTCACTAGTGGGCGTGGTTGTCTGACATCTAAGGTGACGGAGTCCTGATCACCTAACATCAACTCCTGTCCCAGATAAAATAGGGAAAACATGGGGCTATTTCTGTGGCTGAGGGCAAGGATGTGTAAACCTGGCACATGACATGACTGCACATAAGCACCTTGTCCGTGACCCTGGTGTGATGACTAGTCTATGCCCCGTTGAGCCATCGGATGAGCTGCGGCGAAGGCCGCCTGCCTGCCATTCCTTGTTCCTGGCCTCTGCACACTCCCTCAAGGTCCAGCTGGCAAATCCGACTGGTCGAAAGTGCTTTCTGCTACCAAAACATGAGCCTTCCGCTCATGTTCAAAATTATGCCTGGATCCCACTCTTCTCAGCGCCAGCCTTTAAAAGTGTCTGAGCCTTGTTCTTTTGCCCTATCCTGGCCAGGTGCACATGTGTCCATTCTGTCTGCTTCCTGATTTTATGGAGAATCTTAGCAGAGGATCCGCCTCCTGTGCTATGTCTCAGCAGTCCGACTCACTGTGACCCTCCGGAAGTCTCATCTTCCAGCCCAGAGCAGTCTGCAGATGGCTATGGTCCCAGATGACCATCATCTCACGAGAGGCCCTAAGCAAGAACACACAACTCAGCTGCTCCCAAAGTCCTATCTCCGGAAAATGGGTGACATAATGAATGTTACTGTTGTTGTTGTTTTAAGCCGTTACATTTGGGGAAAATTGTTAAGCAGCAACAGATAACCGCTAACAGACATCTGGCACACCAGCTGACTAGTGAAGGCATCCAGCCTGCTCCCATGATCTCAAGCCTTGCACTGGGAGCCCAGGGATGTCGTGCTACTGACCCGCCAGTAAAGCACCCTCAGCAACAGCTCTACCACCTGCTGTGGCTGCAATACTGTATTTATACTCGAAAATTGTGGTGAAATGGCACCACTTTGCAGAAATGTGCTCTACGAAGATCCTGATTCATAAACTCCTCCGCAGCGCAGCCCCTGCTGGAGGCTGTAGGGTGGAAACTTTTATTTCACAGCAACAGAGCCTCTGTTATCACAACAAGATCCTTAATTCACCTGGACTTCCAGAATTTGAAATTCAAGTTGAAATGAAATCATGTGGCAAGTTCCTGATAATCTGTGTCTCTGTAGAACTTTCTTTATACCTGTAAGTCAAAAGAACAAGTGCTTTATTTGCAAATAACAAGATTCTTCAAATACTTATTATTTAATTTTGTGTGAATATCTATAATACTCATGTTGGTATATGTGTGAAGCATATGTTAGTATTTGCCTTGAAAATATCTAGAATAATGTACATCCAACTGATTACCTTTGTGAAATAGGATTAAATCAACTTGTACTTTCTAGTTCTCAATTATAAGATTAAGGTAAGAAATAGAAACATGCTAGCATAACCCTAGACAAGTTTGAATCATGACAACTGTTGGATGTTTTTCAGTTTTTCGACATTACCTGGTTCTAAAGACAGTAAATTGAATATATGTATTTACCTCTGTTATCTCTCAAAACATTACTAAAATGATAGCAAGATTATTTTTTGAGGTATAACATGAATACACTTAAATACACAAAATACACTATTCTTACGTATGCAGCTCAATATTTTTTTATATATGTATTTCCCATGTAACCACCACCGAAATCAAGATACAGAAATTTTAAAGTACTCCATGAAGATGCCTCATGCCCTTCTCCAGGCTATACGCTACCCAACCCCAAGAGATAACCACTATTCTGACTTTATCACCATCTAGTTTTGCTAATGAAAATATTTTTAGAAGGGCACAATTCTACAAGTATAAAGGGGAGAAAGATGAGAGTAACACCACTTTGGAAGCTGAAAATCAGATGGATGAGTGAGATATCACAAGGAAAAGTAGAACTGACCTGGCAGACCCAAGCAAACCAAAACCTAAGCCAGCAATGGGGAAAGCTCCAAATCAAGCCCACTTACATAGCAGAGGACCAGAAAGACATTTGGAACCGGCAGCACAAGTATCAACCAATGTGGGTGAACTTGGGTCTGAAAACAGGGAGACTGAGACTTCTGTACCAGCACAAGTCTCATACCTGACCTACCCTCACTCTCCATCCTCTCTGTATCCCATCTCTTCCTTTCAAGTACCTGAAATATCTGAATGCCATCACTCATTTCTGTATGCCATTCAAACTTCCACTGAGGTGAGCTGCCCAAGACCCTGTGAGGGTCACTTTCCCTCTTCCCGTTATGAGGGTTATTTTGGTGGAAGTCAGGAAGCATTTCCAAAAGCACTTCCTTCTTTAGGAAGTGCTACCTTAGTCCAAACATAGTTCCTGACATGCGACTGTACAGCTGAATTAGCTTCCCCTTTCCTGTTAGTGCATCACAGATCCTTGGCAATAAAACTTAGTTATCGAGACCAGAAACCCTCCTCCAGAAAATGGTCCAGCTGCTGAGACATTTATCTTGGCCCCAGGCCATATTCATTAGGACAGCACTGTACATGGGGCAGCTCTCAAGTCAATGGGGGACAACTCTCCTGAGAATTACAAAATTAATGGTACTGTTGTTCATACAATACTTATCTCTGTTCTGTGACTATTACGTTACTTAATGGGAGACTGTGTCTTCTTTAATATACACCTCAGGCACCTTTTAAAAGAGTATTATACAAAGTGTGATGTTCAAAAGACACCCTACAAAACAAGCTTCAAACCTACAAAACCACACATTCAAATAGTTACCTTCTACAATTTTATTCAACCATATCCAAACCAATTTCCTATGCTTAACAAGGTAAGCTTCACCACCACTTGTAGATTGAAATGAACACTTACTCTTTTCTGCCATCTCAGGGCTTGTTAGGGTCTCTGTCTTCTTGGAGTAATTTCTTATACTGATGCCAGTAAGCGTACTTAGAAATAGAAGTTCTGATTCTAAATGTCCAAGATTACTTCTCAGGTCTTTTGAAGACTCCCATCCTTCAGAATCTGATTGGTATATTTCTGGAAATGATTTTCTAAAAAGCAAATATTGGAAATAATTACTCCAATGAAGAAAATATCTAATATCTACTAATTTCTTCAAACCATTCCCACTTTGTCCTTCTTACTCTCTTCCTATTAAAACCAATTCAAAATCAACATGGTGACAGTGCAACCTTTAATCGCAACATAAAACAAACCTAACCAAATTATACTACCATATTTCTACGTATTGGAAACAACTGTAAAATAAATTATAACAGGAGTACTTTGCAGAATTAAAATGTTCATTAGAAAGGAATGTTTAAAATGTTCCAACCTAAATGTCTGATATCCCACGACATCTCAAATTATTTTAAAAGATGTCATAAAATTAAAAACACAATGAATTAGTTAGCTTTAACTTCCAAAACAAGTATCACAGAGCACTTTATATTAAGAGATTCTCAGTAAACCTGACAATACAGGGAGCAAAAATTCCAAAGGAATAAGAAATAGTAAAATCTCCCAAAACAACACTGCAATCAGATATTCTTCATTGAGAACATGTAACTGTACTTTCCTTGAAAAAGAGTGAAATTTCAGCTAATAATCACATTGAGTGGCATTTTACTGTTGTCACTCTTTATTGCCCTCATACTCTCTGCAATATCCTACACTGCTGACTTCAGCCATCTTAAAACATGCCTTCCTTGGATGCTGGGGCATGATTATCTCAATTCTCATCTGACGTCTTTGGCCCTCCACTGTCCCCCTTCTTGCCTCCAACCTTAGGAGAAAACCCTAACATTCTATACCTATACACCCTAACACCCATAGCCTCTGCTATCCTAACTATGTGTTCTTTCATTTCAGAGAAATACTCAATTTCTAATGTCAGCTCCTCCATGCTAGTAACTCCTGCAGCACACCTCCAACCAAATATCTCTTCTTCCTGAAAGTAGATTTAGCCAAAAACACCAAATGTTTTTTCCTCAAATTAGCTTTTCCTCCAAATTACCCTACTTTTATTAATGGTAAAATTTGTCCCATTATACCTCAGTCTCCGTATCTTCCGAGTCAGCCTTGGCTCCATTAGTCTCTTCATAAGTGGATCTACTGCCGTACTTCCTGCTCCCTCACACTTACTCTTCCTTTTCTATTCCTAAATCGCATTAGTCTATGCTCTTATGACCTTATACTATGTCTCTAAGGAATAACCTAACTGTATTCTTCACAGGGAAAGTCTAAAACTTATACAAAATTGGTAGTAATTTTTAAAATTTGTTTTAATGCTAATTTGAAATATTAATGTAAGTATGAGGTATTATTAAAAGCTACGGTGTGCCCGGCCCAGTGGCTCAGGCGGTTGGAGCTCCATGCTCCTAACTCTGAAGGCTGCTGGTTCGATTCCCACATGGGCCAGTGGGCTCTCAACCACAAGGGTGCCAGTTCAATTCCTCAAGTCCCACAAGGGATGGTGGGCTCTGCCCCCTGCAACTAAGATTAAACACGGCACCTTGAGCTGAGCTGCCGCTGAGCTCCCGGATGGTCCCCCGGATGGTCCAGGTGGTTGGAGCGCATCCTCTCAACCACAAGGTTGCCGGTTTGACTCCCACAAGGGATGGTGGGCTGCGCCCCCTGCAACTAGCAATGGCAACTGGACCTGGAGCTGAGCTGCGCCCTCCACAACTAAGACTGAAAGGACAACAACTTGAAGCTGAACGGCACCCTCCACAACTAAGATTGAAAGGACAACAACTTGACTTAGAAAAAAGTCCTAGAAGTATATACACTGTTCCCCAATAAAGTCCTGTACCCTTTCCCCTCCAAAAAAAATCTAAAAAAAAAAAAAAAAAAAAAAAAAGCTACGGTGAATGTTTAAATTTTAAAAAATTTATTACAGTAAAATACACAGTGCCATTAATCCCTCTCAAAACACTCCCCCTCACTTCGAACACACTTATCCCATCGTTCTTGCCACTTTCTGAAGCAGTTCTGGAAGTCCTCTTTCGTGAGTGTCTTTAGTTGTGCTGTCGTGGCTGCCTTGTTGTCCTGAATCGATCCAAAACGTATACCTTTCATGGTTGTTTTGACTTTGGGGAAGAGCTAGAATTCACTCAGTGCCAGAGCCGGTGAATAAGGTGGATCAGGACACACCGTAATGTTTTTATTTGGCAGAAATTGCTGTACCAGAAGCAATATGTAACATGGAGCCTTTCATTATAATCAGAATACAGTGTGATTCATTATAAACACAATACAGTGAATGCTGCTGCCGAGCGCCATCCAACAGAAAGGCAGGGATTTTCAATATGGAATGTGGCACGTCGAACCTTAGTAACAGTGTGTGACAAGTTTCAACTTGTTTGGTGCAGTCAGTCTGTTGTGAGCTACAGTTGAGAGAAGGTGTGTTTTAAAGTGTGCCGTAAATCACCCTCTACCAAGACAGCGCTCCATGTCACACATCGCTTCTGGTTCGGCAATTTCTGTCCAATAAAAACATTATGGTGTGTCCCCATTCACCTTATTCACTGGATCTGGCACTGTGAGACATTTGGCTCTTCCCCAAAGTCAAAATGATTCAGGACATTGAGGCGGCCGTGACAGCGCAACTAAAGACTCATGAAACTGGACTCCTAGAACTGTTTCAGAAAGTGGCAAGAACAATGGGATAAGTGTGTTGGAAGTGAGGGGGAGTATTTTGAGGGGGATTAATGGCAATGTGTCCTCTACTGTAATAATTTTTTATTTAAACATTAACCATATTGTTTGATCACACCTCATGCATTCTGAGACTACCATATGCTCTTTTGTATTTGCCATCACGATTGATAAAGTTTCTTTAAATATAGAAAGTTAATGAAAAAAGAAGAGATGGAATCTTCATATATAAATAATGAGTTCCTGCCCAGTGAATAGCAAATAATATCATCACTAACTATGAATGAAACGTCAAGGTATTTCCAAAAGAGAAAAGTGATAAGAGAACTAAGTCATCACAATAAAGGACAGACATGCAGAACTCAAAAAAAACAAAAAACAGAAACAAAACAAAAATCCCTGTGGCAGAGAAAGGGGAGAATGGGGAGTTATTGTTTAATGGGTACAGAGTTTTACTTTGGGGCACTGAAAAAGTTCTAGAGAAGGATAGTGGTGATGGTGTATGACAATGTGAAAGTACTTAATGCCACTGAACTCCACACTTAAAAGGGTTCAAATGGTAAATTTTATGTTATGCATATTTTACCCCATAAAAGACAACCTGCATATTCTCATTCATAGCAGTAATTTACTTTAAGCAAAATATCATTGGTCACTTTCAATTAATGACGTTAGTTTGAATGATTTGGGCTTATGAATTTTATTGGTTTTGTGTATTATTATTTATAAATTTGTCTTACTGGCATAAATTTTTTTTGGTCAAAAGGAGAGGTTCACAAGCAACTTGTCTCTTTTAAAACCAATCTACATGAGACTTGAATTTTAAAGTCAATGAGCTAGCATTCTGGGACGATGGAATACAAAGCACCAGGAATCCATCTCCCCACCTAGATAACAATTGCACTGGCAGAATCTGTATGATATAACTTTTTGGAACTCTGGAATCTGCTGAAGGCTTGCAACTTGCAAGGGAAGGCTTGGACATAAATTGTGGTCAACTCTGGCTCTTAGCACAGTAGCAGCTCCCTCACATAGCTATCCTGTCTTCTTATGACTTCTTAAGTTTCTTTCTTGACCCTTCCTTGGGCATGCACACTCACTTTCTTATTTTTTTCCATATACTCAGTTGTTTTGAATGTCCTAGTCTTTACTATCTGGTTCCTGGAAGGGTATAAAACCAAAAACGATGAAGGAAAAAGAGTTATGGCTTTTCAAATCTAGAAGTCACTTCAGCTGGAGGGGAGGTGCTTGCAACACTGTGGGAGGTGCAGCAATAATGACTGCACATCATGCAGGGTGTCAGGTGGGGTCTCTGGTCCCACTCCCCACATAAGAACGCAGGACATGGCGAGGCCAAAAAGGAACACCCACGGAGCCATAGATAGGGGAGTCATACCACTATAGTCTCGCTGGTGGCTGGGTTGGAGACACAGGAAGCAGGAGCCACATGATCCGCAACCCACCGTCCGCTTCTCTGCCAACCAACTTCATTTGCTAGCTGCAGTCCGCTCTTGCTAGCTCACCCACTATCTTCTTGCTAGCCCCCATTTTCTGCTAGTGTAGCCACAGCAGCTATATTAGTGGCCAATGGCTCACTGGTTACAGCTGACGGCCAACTAGCCACAGCTGATGGCCATCCAGTCACAGTTGATGGCCATTTACTACCTGAGTGAGTACCTTTCCACGTGAGAGTGAGAGCCTAGAAACTGCACTCCTGGTTCTTTCCCCACACTGCCTTTCTCTTTGACTGCACCTCTGTAATCAGAAGCAGCACCTGGAGTAGATACTCAGTATTTTGGAGGACTGAGTCCTTTTGTTTCACCCTGGCTTCCCTAAGCTCTGCAAGCTGCTCCAGGACCATGTGGTTGGAATTGGGACTCCCCGCATGACACATGGCACAGCGAGCAAAGTCTCCCACATGACTCCCCACACGACAAATGGAGCAGCAAGCAGGGTATAATGCCGGCCAAAACCTACCGAAGCATGGTGGAGCAGTGTGTGCGTGTAAAAGTGCAGTTTCAGAAGGCCTGAGAGGAGTTGTGCCGGGAATGGGAGGCGCGGTCTGCCTGGGAGACTCGAGCCTCCAGATGGTACACCTCCCTCCTGGACACAAAAGGCGTCACCTTCCTTTTAGTAATGTGCTGCTGCCTTGGGCTGCGAGGGTTGCGGACATCATGCACTGAGGCCTCCACCCAGTCGGACGCCTGGCCTGGCGAGCAAGACTCCGGCCGAGTAGGGATGGTGGTGTCTGACTGTGGGCAGGACGACACGTGGCCCCCACACAGTGTGTGGTAGCCCGTAGCCACTGTTCTCAGAGGTTGGATCCCCCCGAGGAGGGGTGGGAGCACACGGAGGGCTCTCCGGCCAGCGTGGAGAGGGCCCTGCAGGCTCTGGCTGAGCGGTTGCCGGAGGAGGAGAAGGCTACAGCTGGCCGCGTGGGCTGGATGTTCCTCACGACCTTGAGTCTCAACACAGAAAATGCGCCTAATGAAATAGCCCAGGTTCTGGACCAGGTGTCCCGGTTGGAGGCGCTGGAAGCTCGGGTCTGCCTGTTAGAGGATGAGCCCCACAGTGGAGACTCTGAGGCAGAGGCAGAGGAAGCGAGTGGAGACAATGGAGCTCCCAACCTCCAAGCCCCGCCAAGCTTGAAGCAAAGGGTAAAACGGGAGCAACCTTTGGGCCTCGGGGGCGTTGCTGCTGGCAACCCAGCTGTGACTGAGTTCACAACCTACACCCCTTAGACTCCCACTGAGTTGCAGGAGCTCGGGAGGCGGTACAGACAGAGCCCTGGAGAGCCAGTCTCAACTTGGCTACTACGTTTATGGGATGAGGGAGCAGACAACATTCTCTGCTCCCCAGGCGAGATGGAAAAGCTAGCCTTTGTGACAGTGCATCCATCCCTGCTGGCCCATGACATAGGCTGGCCCACGACCAGGGCAACCATTCTCTAATGGAGTGGCTCACTGCTGCAGTACGCACAGTATGGGGACAGGCTGCCAGACACTGTGAGTCAATGGCAGTCATATACGGAACTTACTCAAATCATCCGAGAAATGGGTATGAGACATGCTATTTTCAACCCTAATATGCGGGAGCCAGATAACAAGCTTTTTACAGCCAGCATAAGAGATCTGGTTTTGGATACTGCACCTGCGAGTGCTTTTGGATCCTTGGTCACCATTCTTACGCCCTATGTGGGGCGACGGATCCATGAAGTTACAACTCCCATGGCCACCCTAGGGGATGTTGAAAGCCGGAGGCAAAGGAGGTTAAGACAGGAGGTCCATGCAGTTGAGACCTGGAAGCCCAAATCAAAAGTAAAGGGGCGAGGTCGCAGGCCTCAGAGAGTAACACGCGCACAGATGTGGCGTGATCGCGTGGCAGCAGGGGTCGATCGGGAGAAAACAGACCGACAACCCAATGCACTCTTGTTGGAACTTTGGAAACAGTTGCGTCCGGAACAGCAATTCCAGAGAAGCCTAAAGGAGAAGTCTGGGAAAGCGCGACCCGCGTCCCTCCAGGACTTCATGCAGCCGCTTGAGGCCGACTCCTTTCAGCTTGATTAGGGGTGGGGCCAAAGTACCCGGTCAGAGGGGATGAGCAGGGACCGGAGGCCCCACGTGGAACTGTCCATACATCGGTCCCCTTCTAATGTGCAGAGGGTTTTGGCCCTAGTTGACTCTGGCGCAGACTGCAGTCTCGTTTATGGGAACCCAGAACTGTCCCCCGGACCAGCAATCTGCATTGATGGCTACGGGAGAAAGACTGTGACTGTAAAAGCCATTTCCTTACCACTGGGTATAGGAAGGCTTCCCCCTCGTACCTACAAGGTTTATGTCTCCCCCGTTCCGGAGTATATTCTAGGGGTGGACGTGCTACATGGCCTCAGCTTACAGAGGTCGGTAGGAGAGTTCCGTCTCCAGATCCAGGTGGTGAAAGCGGTGACACGTGGGCATGCTCACCACCCTCTTCAAGTGTCGCCACAGCCCTGGCGCGTGGTTACAGTGCAACAGTACTGCCTGCCAGGAGGGCAGGAGGAGATTGGTCGTACAATATTGGAATTGGAGAAGGCACTTATTGTGAGGCCGACGCACAGTCCCTTTAAGTCCCCAATATGGCCTGTCAAGAAGCCAGGTGGGACCTGGCGAATGACTGTGGACTCCAGGGAGTTAAATAAGGTGACGCCACCTTTGCACGCAGCAGTACCTTCAATTCACAATTTGACGGATCGTCTGACTGTCCGCCTGGGAACATATCACTATGTAGTGGACTTGGCCAATGCTTTTTTCTATGCTTGTTGCCTCGATTGTGAGGCGAGACCCTGGAGGGGTGGAGTGAGGGGACAGAGTCCCAGAGAGCAGTTTCCAGGCTCTCGGCCTTGAGTGGGGAGGTGCTGGCTCGGGTAGTGAATGACCAACTGTGATTGGTTGTCCATCAGCTGTAACCCGTTAGCCAAATGGCTACTGATGTAACTGTGGGGCTGCATTGATTGGTTGGTTGCTTGGCAGGCAGAGAAGTGAATGGCGGACTGCGGATCGTGTGGCTACTACTGTGTGTGTCTTGCCCGCTGCCAGAGAGAATGTAGTGGTATGAGTCCCCTATCTATGGCTCCGTGGGTGTTCCTTTTTGGTCTAGCCATATCCTGCGTTCTTATATGGGGAACGGGACCAGAGGCCCCGCAGGCTGCCCCGCACGACATGGCTCAGTTGGTTAGAGCGCAAGCTCTCAACAACTACGTTGGAGTTCAGCTCCTGCATGGGATGGTGGGCTGTGAACCCTACAACTAAAACTGAAAACGGGAACTGGACTTGGGGCTGAGCTGTGCCCTTCACAACTAGATTAAAGGACAATAATTGATGAGTCCTGGAAAAACACATTGTTCCCCAATATTCCCCAATACAATTAAAAAAAAGAAGACCATGGGCTGCTACACTCTTAACATGCTAAAATAAAAAACCATCAACCAACAACCCTGTATCTGGCAAAACTATCTTTCAAAAGTGAAGAAGAAATTAAGACATTTCCAAATAAACAAAAGCTGAGGGACTTTGTTACCACTAGATATGCTCTGCAAGAAATGCTCAAGGTGCTCAAGGGAGTCCTGCAAGGTAAAATACAAGAAAACTAGACAGTAACTTGAAGACATACAGAGAAAGAAAGATTACACTAAGGATACTACATGAACGATTATAAAATCTAGTATTATTGTAATACTTGGTTTATAACTGCATTTCTTGTTTTCTATGTGATTAAGACATTAACATTTCAAAAAATTATTAGCCTAAAGCTACTATTACTGTAACTTTCATTTGTAACTTGTTTTCTACAAAATTTAAGATACAGATAGGAATGGCGGCAGCGGGGCGCACTTTCTGAGCTCTCCTCCGGATCTTATTACAAACGGGACCTATAACCCATCAAAGAACTCTTTGCTCATCACACAGAACAGCTAAGAGACTCGTGGAAGGATTACTTGAAGGTGCGCTAATTGGGCGAGCAGGGGAAGGAAGGAAGGGAGGGAGCGGAGTGAAAACGCGCGGACCCGCAGTGGGGTCTCGGCCAGCGGCGGCGGCGGGGAAATCCCAGCCCGCGGTGGGGGTCTCGGCCAGCGGCGGCGGCAAAAACCGCGATGGCAACCACAGTGCCAAACACGCATGGGATCCCAGGGCGGAACGGAGAGCACAGAGACCAGGAGGTGGGCTCTTTCCCTGCGTCCTACGGCTGATTTCTCCCGCCAGGAGGGCGGCTAGTGGACCCTAGGGAGAACAAAGAACACAGACTCCATACCTGGGCCCCTCCCCCGCCCCGCTCTTCCAATTCTACCCCCGCCCTTCCAGAGACTTAAACTGGCCCCTGAACTGAGAAGTAGTGTCAGATTACAGAGGAGCCTTAGTGCTCAGGCTCTGGGAAACCTGACAGGCAGCCCTGACCCAGGGAAGAGGCTGGGAAGAGTGTGATTTTGGCTGGGCTGGGAGATAGAAGACCCTCCTCCATCCCCAGCCCCCACCCTTTCTGGCCTGCCTAGGGCAGGGCAAGTGCAACTGCCGAGACACTCCCAGGGATCAGCAGTAAGGCAGACGCAGCTCTGGGCTTTCAGCAGCTCAGAAATCTCCCGCCCGCACCCTCCACCCCATATACACACACACTAAAGAAGTGCCCTAAGACTCAGGAGTACTGGACACGGGGCTGGTGGGGCTACTCTCAGTGTCCATATGTGCAGGCAAGGGCAGAAACTGCAATGACTTTGTAAAAACTATCATCCAGACCCCTCAGGTCCACGCATTCAAATCTACAGTCCCAAAGTCACTCTGGGCACCAGGTGACCGGCTCTGCCTGCGCAATAAGCAAGGGGCTCTTTGGTACAGCAGAGGACAACCTGGACATTACTTGGTGGGCTTAAACCAAGATTGGCACTGCTTTTTGTTTTGCTTTGTTTTGTTTTGTTTTGCTTTGTCTTTATATCTTTGATATCTTTGCCTGTGTCCAGTGGAGGTTATCAGGTGTTTTTACATGTGAATGTATTTAATTTTTTTCTTTGTTTTGTTGTTGCTGTTGTGCTTGATGATTTGCTTTGTTCTGAAACTGCCCTACCAGGGCCCAGCTTAAGAGGCACAAGATTCAACATATCCAGAGGCCAACTCCAGACCAAACCAGAGTACTACCAGGTTTGACCTACAAGTCACACACCCAGACGGAATTCTCTGTAGGCACTAGAGCCTATAGAGGCGAAACCACATTTAAGTGGTCAACCCTCACGCAGCAGAACGCCCTGCGGTGGGCAGAGCCAAGTCTCAAAACCAGTCAGCCCAGGAGTTAACCCCACCTACTCACAAGCAAAAAGCAATTAAAGATCTTCTTGAACAGGACAATATACACAACACAAGAGTCACCTTTGGAGCACACGCAGAGGAGAAGAACGACGTAGTGCAAGTCAAATATAAAGGACACAGACTACATAAGATAACCTAGCAAGAACTAAGAACTCTAGGGGATCTACCTAATACATCAAAACAAACACAGAGAGTCAGCCAGAATGGGGAAACAAAGATACACGTCCCAAATAAAAGAACAGAAGAAACCTCCACAACTGGAACCAAATAAAGCAGACGTAACCAACCTTTCAGAGACAGAGTTCAGAACAAAGGCGATAAGAATGTTTAAGGAGCTTAGAGAAGACATAAAGAAGGATGTAGAAATCATAACGAACAACCAGTTAGAATTAAACACAATTACCGAAATTAAGAACTCACTTGAAGGAATTACCAGCAGGTTAGATGAAGCAGAAGAGCGAATCAGCGACTTAGAATACAAGGTAGCAGAGATCACCCAAACGGAACAACAGAAAGGAAAAAGAATAAAAAACAATGAGAATGGCTTAAGAGACCTCTGGGATAACATCAAGCGCAACAACATGCGCATCGTAGGAATACCAGAAGGTGAAGAGAGGAAGCAAGGGATCCAGAACATATTTGAAGTAATAATGTCCGAAAACTTCCCCAACCTGATGAAGGAAACCAACATACAAGCCCAGGAAGTGCAGAGAGTTCCAACCAGGAAAACCCAAACAGGTCCACACCAAGACACATTATAGTTAAAATGGCAAAGCTTAAAGACAAAGAGAGAATCCTAAAAGCAGCAAGAGAAAGACAGAGGGTTACATACAAGGGAACTCCCATAAGACTATCAAATTACCTTTCTACAGAAACATTGAAGGCCAGGAGGGAGTGGCAGATACTCAAAGTGATGGAAAACAAAGGCCTACAACCTAGATTGCTTTATCCAGCAAGGCTATCATTTAAAGTTGATGGAGAGATAAAGAGCTTTCCAGAAAAAACTAAGCTAAAGGAATTTATTACCACCAAGTCAGCATTGCAAGAAATACTAAAAGGACTTCTGTAAATAGAAGAAAGATCAAAACAACCTAACTACAAATTTAAAAATGGCAATAACTATGTACCTATCAATAATCACTTTAAATGTAAATGGATTAAATGCTCCAATCAAGAGACATAGGGTGACTGACTGGATAAGAAAGCAAGACCCTTGTATATGCTGTATACAAGAGACTCACCTCGGAACAAAAGACACACACAGGCTGAAAGTGAAGGGTTGGAGTAAGATATTTCATGCAAATGGAAACGAGAAAAAAGCTGGAGTTGCAATACTTATATCTGACAAAATAGACTTTAAAATGAAGAACATATCAAAAGATAAAGATGGGCACTATATAATAATAAAGGGATCGATCCGACAAGAGGACATAACCCTAGTAAACATCTATGCACCCAACATAGGAGCACCTAAATATATAAAACAGGTACTGACTGACATAAAGACAGAGATCAACAGTAACACTATCATAGTAGGGGACTTCAACACACCTCTGACAACAAGGGACAGGTCTTCCAGACAGAAAATCAATATGGAAACAACAGCCTTAAATGATACATTGGACCACTTGGATTTAATCGATATTTTCACAACATTTCACCCCAATGCTGCAAAATACACGTTTTTCTCAAGCGCACATGGAACATTTTCCAAGATAGACCATATGTTAGGCCAAAAAACAAGTCTTGATAAATTTAAGAAAACTGAAATCATACCAATTGTCTTCTCTGATCACAATGCTATGAAATTAGAAATGAACTACAGGAAAAAAACTGGAAGACACACCGATTCATGGAGGCTGAATAACTTAATACTAAATAATGAATGGGTCAAGCAGGAGATCAAGGAAGAAATCAAAAGATATCTCGAGACAAACGAAAATGAAAACACGACGACCCAAAATCTATGGGATGCGGCGAAAGCAGTCCTAAGAGGGAAATTCATAGCTTTGCAGGCCTACCTAAAGAAACAAGAAACATCACTAATCAACAGTTTATCTTCACACTTAAGGGATCTGGAAAAAGAACAGCAAAATAAGCCCAAAGGGAGCACAAGGAAGGAGATAATAAAGATCAGAGGAGAAATAAATGAAATAGAAACCAGAAAAACAATGCAAAAGATCAATGAATCCAAGAGTTGGTTCTTAGAGAAGATAAACAAAATCGACAAACCTTTAGCCAGACTCATTAAAAAAAAGAGAGAGAGGACCCAAATTAATAAAATCAGAAATGAAAGAGGAGAAGTGACAATGGACACCGCAGAAATACAAAAAGTTTTAAGAAGTTACTATGAGCAACTATATGCCAACAAATTTGACAATCTGGAAGAAATGGACAATTTTCTAGAGGCGTACAACCTTCCAAGGCTAACTCAAGAGGAAACAGAAAACCTGAATAGACTGATTACCACCAGGGAAATTGAATCAGTAATCAACAATCTCCCAACAAACAAAAGCCCTGGACCAGATGGCTTTACAGGTGAATTTCACAAAACGTTCAAAAAAGAATTATCACCTATTCTCCTCAAGCTCTTCCAAAAGATCCAGAAGGAGGGAAGACTCCCGAACACTTTTTACGAAGCCACTATCACCCTGATCCCAAAATCAGACAAAGACACCACAAAAAAAGAAAACTACAGGCCGATATCTCTAATGAACATAGATGCAAAACTCCTCAACAAAATATTAGCGAACAGAATTCAGCAATACCTTAAAAAGATCATACACCATGATCAAGTGGGATTCATCCCTGGTATGCAAGGGTGGTTCAACATCCGCAAATCAATTAATGTGATACACCACATTAACAAAATGAAAAATAAAAATCACATGATCATATCAATAGATGCAGAAAAAGCATTTGATAAAATCCAACAGCCATTTATGATAAAAACCCTTAAGAAAGTGGGAATAGAGGGATCTTATCTCAACATAATAAAGGCCATATATGACAAACCCACAGCTAACATCATACTCAATGGGGAAAAGCTAAAACCATTCCCCCTAAGATCAGGAACAAGGCAAGGTTGCCCACTATCTCCACTTCTATTCAACATAGTGCTGGAAGTTCTAGCCACAGCAATCAGACAAGAAAAAGAAATAAAAGGCATCCAAATTGGTAAGGAGGAAGTAAAGTTATCATTGTATGCAGATGATATGATACTATATATAGAGAACCCTAAAGACTCCACCAAGAAGCTATTAGAACTGATAGATGAATTTAGTAAAGTAGCAGGATACAAAATTAATATTCAGAAATCAGTTGCATTTGTATATACCAATAATAAAACATCAGAAGGAGATATTTAAAAAACAATCCCATTTACAATTGCTCCAAAGACTATAAAATACCTAGGAATAAATTTAACCAAAGAAGTAAAAGATCTGTATTTAGAAAATTATAAGACACTGAAGAAAGGAATGAAGGAAGATATAAATAGATGGAAACACATATCATGTTCATGGATAGGAAGAATTAATATAGTTAAAATGTCCATACTGCCTAAGGCAATATACATATTCAACGCAATTCCTATCAAACTACCAAAGACATTTTTCACAGAAATAGAACATATAATCCTAAAATTTATATGGGACCATAAAAGACCCCGAATAGCCAAGGCAATCTTGAGAAATAAGAACAAAGTGGGAGGTATAACAATACCTGACTTCAAATTATACTACAAGGCTACAGTAATCAAAAGAGCATGGTACTGGCATAAAAACAGACACATAGATCAATGGAGCAGAATAGAGAGTCCAGAAATAAATCCATGCCTATATGGCCATTTAAACTATGACAATGGAAGCAAGAATGTACGATGGGGTAAAGACAGTCTATTCAATAAATGGTGCTGGGAAACCTGGACAGACACATGCAAAAAAATGAAGCTGGACCACCTCCTTACACCATATACAAGAATAAATTCAAAATGGCTTAAAGACTTAAATGTAAGATCTGAAACCATAAAATACCTAGAAGAAAATATAGGAAGAAACTTCACAGACTTTACCCGGAGTAGGATTTTTACTGATATATCCCCTCGTGCGAGGGAAGTAAGAGAAAAAATAAACATGTGGGATTACATCAAACTAAAAAATTTTTTCACAGCAAAGGAAACCATCAATAAAACAAAAAGGGATCCTACTGAATGGTAAAAGATATTTGCCAATGATATATCTGATAAGGGATTAATATCACAAATCTATGAAAAACTCACTCAACTCAACTCCAAAAAAACAAACGACCCAATTAAAAAATGGGCAGAGGACGTGAAGAGACATTTTTCTAAAAAGGACATACAGATGGCAAACAGACATATGAAGAAATGCTCAACCTCACTAACCATCAGAGAAATGCAACTAAAAACCACAATGAGATACCACCTCACCCCAGTCAAAATGGCTATCATCAATAAATCAACAAACAACAAGTGCTGGCAAGGATGTGGAAAAAAGGGAACCCTTGTGCCCTGTTGGTGGGATTGCAGATTGGTGCAGCCACTATGGAAAACAGTATGGAGGTATCTCAAAAATCTGAAAATGGAACTACCCTATGATCCAGTAATTCCACTCCTAGGTATCTATCCGGAGAAATTCAAAACTCCAATTCAAAAATCTTTATGCACTCCTATGATTACTGCAGCACTATACACAATAGCTAAGACATGGAAACAACCGAAATGCCCATCGGTAGATGACTGGATTAAGAAACTGTGGTACATTTATACAATGGAGTATTACGCAGCCATAAAGAATAAAGAAATCTTACCATTTGCAACAACATGGATGGATCTAGAGAACATTATGTTAAGTGAAATAAGTCAGACAGAGAAAGATAAGTACCATATGATCTCACTTATATGCGGAATCTAAAGAAAAGAATAAGTGAATGAACTAATCAGAAACAGTTTTGGAGACAAAGAGGAAAAACTGAGGGTTGCTAGATGGGCGGGGAGGGGGGTGGGAGTAAGGGGGAAGGTGAGGGGATTAGAAAACAATCAGTAACCACAAGATGGCCATGGGGTTTGAAAATTAATCTGGGGAATGTAATTTAGTGGTTACCAGAGGGTAAGGGGGTTGGGGGTGGGAGATGAGGATAAGGGGGATCAAATATATGGTGATGGAAGGAGAACTGACTCTGGGTAGTGAACACACTATGTAATTTATAGATGATGTGATACAGAATTGTACACCTGAAATCTATGTAATTTTACTAACAATTGTCACCCCAATAAATTTAAAAAAAAAAAAATTTAAGACACAAATGCATTTAAAAGAATTATTAGTTTAAGTTTGGGGCCACACAGTGTATAAAGATGTAATTTTGACATCGAAAACCAAAAAAAGGAAAACAACAAAAGAACAAGACAAATGAAGAAACAAAAACTCTTAGACACAGACGATAGTTTAGTGGTTATAAGAGGGTAAGAGAGGAGCGGGGTAGTAGATGAGGGTAAAGGGGATCCAATACATGGTGATGGAAAGAGAACTGACTCTGGCTGGTGAACACACAATGTGATATATCGATGATGTAATACAGAATTGTACACCTGAAATCTATGTAACTTTAGTAATAATAGTCACCCCAATAAACTTTAATTAAAAAAAAAGTGGGGACAAAGGTGCAAACAGGTAGAGATTTTGTACATTACTGAAATTAGGATGGTGTAAATTAAAATTACAGTGTTTTAACTTTAGGATATTATATGTAATCCTTCTGGTAACCACAAACAAAATAGCTATTATTGAATATACACAAAAGAAAATGAGAAAGGATTTTAACAATTCACTCCAATTACCCACTATGAGATAGAAATTTAGGAAATGAGGAACAAAAAGGCTTAAGGGCATATAAAAAACAAATAGCAAAAAATTCTACAATAATAGTTGGGGTTCCAGTTCAAGATGGCGACATAAGAAGATCCTGAACTCACCTCCTCCCACTAACACGCCAAATATCCACCTTCATATGGAACAATTTCCTCTGAAAGAAACCCAAAAACTAGCTAAGCAATTCCTATACATTGAACAAATGATATACATTAAAAAAAATCCATATCAAAACGGATAGGAACAGCACAATCCCACTATAAACACCACCCCAGGCATCAAGAGGGAACTAACTACCCTGAGCTGTTCCGTAACGAGCAAAGGTTTGAACACCATAGCTGGCACCCTAACTTTTAGGACCAGCATGTGAGAGATGAGTCCCCAAAACAACTAACTTTGAAAGCCAAAGGGGCTTATGTCCATGAAACCCGCAAGGCTACAGTCAACTGAGAAACAGTTCTCATCGGGCTCACAAACGCGGACTCACCCACCCCAGGACCCGCACAGAGGCAGCCAACAGCAAAGCAGCCACTCTTTCCGAGAAAGAGGCCTGTTCTGTTATCTTAATGCTTCAGCCCAAAGGGCATACTTCTAACTTAACACACATCCAGGGCCACCTCAGATAATCTCCAAAGACAAAGCTGGTGGATACCAGCTTCACACTCTCCTGCTGCTTTGACTCAAATCACCAATATCTCCTGGAAAGACGCTTGTGCACTCGTCTGGCACCCCAATTTTTGTGGCTGCCACCAGGGAACACCTCATGATCGCCTGGCTCTGGTAGCTAGAACTTATAATCACAAATCCCGCAGGACTGTAACAAATGGAGAAACAGTTATTTACTAACTACCTGCCCCAGGCACAGGGCAGAGCCAGCCGAATGAAGCACACTTCAGTCTTTCTGTGACAGAGGCCTTTTAGCTTACCTTCGTAGCTGAGGCCAGAGGATCAGGAAGTCATCAGTGTCTCCAAGAAAGGCTCTTGGGTACCTCTGGCACCCCAGCTGCTATGGGTGCCGCCCAGAGGACACATCCCATGAAACCTGGCTCTGGGGCCAGTGGGGCTTGTGATCACAGGTTCAATAGGAAAATAGCAAAGAAACACTTCTTACCTGGCTATTACACCAAGGCTCCATGTGGAGAGAGGAGACAGAAATGCCCATCACTCAGTCTCCCCTGAAGGAGGTATATTTGCATACTTTAACAGCTGCTGCTTGAGGGTCTCGTTTCCAAACAGCCTGAATGTAGGTGATGACTGAGATCTCCTTTGGGACACTGACAAGTCTTGACATACCCTAACTACTGGGAGCCAGTAAGAACATAGTCTGCTTGGACAATTACAATGGTTTGAGAGACAAGAAACCAAGGGCAGCCTTGAACAATAAGGTTCAGCTCCTACAGGAGGCCACTCCTTTAAGACTGAAAGAGGTGGCTGCTTTATGTAATGCATAAAAACCAAAACAGAAAGTCAAGGAAAATGAAGAAACACAGGAATATGTTCCAAACAAAAGAGCAACATAAAACCTCAGGAAAAGACCTTAATGGAACAGAGATCTGTGATTCTCCTGATAAAGAGTTCAAAATAACAGTAAAAAAAAATTTAAAAGTTCACCAAGCTCAGGAGAACAATGGATGGAGAAAGTGAGAATTTCAACAGAGTTAAAAAACATAACAAAGCATCAAATAGAAGTCAGAGCTGAAGACTACAATAACTGAACTGAAAAATTTGACACAAGGGTTCAACATCAGACTAAATGAAGAAGAATCAGTGAACTCAAAGACAGGGCAGTGGAAGTGATCTAGTCAGAGCAGCAAAAAGGAAAAGAATGAAAAAGAGTTAAGGAGCTTAAAGGACTTATGAGACAACAAATGGACCAATATTTGAATTATGGTGTCTCAGAAGGAGACGAGTGAAAGGGGCAGAAAATTTATGTGAAGACAAAATGACTGAAAATTTCCCTAATGTGGAGAAGAAAACTGACATACTGATCCAGGAAGGCCAGACAGTACCAAATAAGAGGAACTCCAAGAGACACCAAGACACTTTATAATTAAAGTGTCAAAAGTTAAAAACAAGGAGAGAATTTTAAAAGCAGCAAGAGAAACTTGTTACACCCAAGTAACCCCATAAGACTATGAGCAGATTATTCAGTAGAAACAATGCAGGCAAAAAGGGAGTGGCATGATATATTCAAACTGCTGGAAGAATAAAATTTTATAAAAAACTACATACCTACAACTTGGACAACCTAGAAGAAATGGAAAAATTCCTAGAAACATACAACTACCAAGATTGAATCATGAAGAAACAAAAAATCTGAATAGACCAATTACTAGTAAGAAGATTGAATCAATAATCAAAAACCTGCCTACAAACAAAAGTCCAGAACCGGATGGCTTCAATGTTGAAATCTACCAAACATTTAAAGAAAAATACCAATCTCCTCACACTTCCAAAAACAGAAGAGGAGGGAACACAAAATGAAATGAAAATTACAGGCCAATATCCCTGATGAATATAGATGCAAAAATTCTCAACAACATATTAGCAAACCCAATTCAACAATACATTAAAAGGATCACACACTATAATTAAGTGGATTTAGTCCATGAATGCAAGGATGGATAAAAATCTGCAAATCAAAATTGTATACCACATTAATAAAATGAAGGATAAAAATCATATGATCATCCCAATAGATGCAGAAAAAGCATTTAATAAAATTCAACGTCTATTTATGATAGAAACTCTCAACAAACTGGGTACAGAGGGAACACACCTCAACATAACAAAAGGCCATATATAAAAAGCCCAGAGCTAACATACACAGTGGTGAAAAGCATACTCAGTGGTGAAAAGCTGAAAGCTTTTCCTCTAAGATCAGGAACAAGACAAGGATGCCCACTCTCACCACGTTTATTCAACACGGTATTAGAACTCCAAGCAAGAGCAGATAGACAAGAAAAAGAAATAAAAGGCATCCAAATCAGAAAGAAGTGAAATTATCTGTTTGCTATTGATATGATTTATATGTAGAAAACCCTAACAATTCCACACCCAAACATACAAAAAGAAAAAACAGAATAAATGAATTGAGCAAAGTAGCCACACAAAAATTAGGTGCATTTCTATACATCAACAACAAACAATCTGAAAAGGAAATCACAAAAACAATTCCATCGAAACAATACTGTAAACAATAGCATCGAAAAGAATATAATACTTAGGAATTAACTTAACCTAGAAGATAAAAGACTTGTACAATGAAAACTATATCACTGAAAAGACATTAAAGAAGATATAAATAAATCGAAATAAATCTCATGTTCATGGATTGGAAGAGTCAATATTATTAAAATGTCAATATTACCCAAAGCAATCTACAGATTCAATGTAATCCCTTCCAAAATCCCAATGAAATTTTTTGTGGGAATAGAAAAGCCCATCCTAAAATTATATGGAATCTCAAGGTATCCTCAATAGCCAAAACAATCTTGAAAACTAACAAAACTAGAAGACTCACACTTCCTGTTGCAAAACTTACCTCAAAGCTACAGTAAACAAAATAGTGTGGCAATGGCATGTAGACATAAAATAGACCAGATTGCTCAGAAATAAATCCTTGCATGTACGGTCAAATGATTTTTGACAAGTGTGCCAATACCATTCAATGGTGGTGGGAAAACTGGATATCTACATGCAAAAGAATGAAGTTGGATCCTTACCTAAAATCACGTACAAAAATTAACTTAAACTGGAAGAAAGGTCTAAATGTAAGACCTAAAACACTAAAAACTCTTGGGACAAAGTACAGGACAAAATCTTTATAATATTGGATTTGGCAATGTTTTCTTGGATGTGAAAGCAAAGGCACAGGTAACAAAAGAAAAACTAAACAAATTGGACTGCCTGGAAAAAAAGAAAACTATATCAAAAGACACTATCAACAGAATAAAAGGGCAACCCAAAGAATGGGAGAAAATAATTGCTAATCATATATCTGTTAAGATATTAATATCCAGAATATATAACAACTCTTAAAACTCAACAACAAAAAAGTCAAACAACCTGATTCAAAAATGGGCAAAGGATCTGAATAGACATTTCTCCAAAGAAGACATACAAATGGCCAATAAGCACATGATGTATAACATCACTAATCATTAGGGAAATGCAAAACAAAAACTACAGTGAGATAACACAGAAAACAAAGTGTTGGTGAGGACGTGGAGAATCTGTGACCCTCATGGACTATTGGTGGGGATGTAAAATGGTACAAACACTGTGAAAACAGTATGGGATTCCTCAAAAAATTAAAAATAGAATTACTATATGATCCAGCAATTCCACTTCTTGTTGTATATCTAAAAGAATCGAAAGCAGGGTCTCAGAGACATGTGTACACCCATATTCATACCAGCATCATTCACAACAGCTACAACATGGGAGCAACCCAAGCACCCATCCACAGGTGAATGGCTCAACAAAATATAATGGGATACTATTCAGCCTAAAAAAGGAAGGAAATTCTGCAATATGCTATGACATGGATGAACTCTGAGGATATTAAGCTAAGTGTAACAAGCCAGTCACACAAAGACAAATATGCCATTTACACGAGTTACCTAGGGAAGTTAAAGTCAGAGAAAGTAGAAGGGTGGTTGCCAGAGGCTAAGGGGAGTGGGGAATAGGAAGTTTTTGTTTAGAGGGTATAGTTTCAGTTTCACAAGACGAAGAGAGTTATGGAGATGGATGGTGGCGATAACTGCACATTATGAATGTATGTAACATCACTGATCTGTACGCTTAAAAATGGTTAAGATGGTAAAACTTATGGTATTTCACCACAATAAAAAAAAAAAAAAGCAACTTGATACATAGGTCCCAATCTTCCTTCTCCTTCCTCCTTTCACCAAAGTGAAAAGAAACTTCACATTAAAACTGAACACCCAGAACTAACTTAATGTCTTCCACAATTTGGACTCTTGCGACTTTTCCAACTTGATCACTGAGGAGGCTCAGATTACCTTAATAGTCTACATACTATCTCGGGCTAATAATAACATCTTGTGGCCAGTAGAAAAATAATTTTTCCCCACAATATGATACAGCACTTCTCAAATTTTCAAAGGTGCATATAATAGTGTGGCAGTCTAGATAAAGTGCAGATTCTGACTTAGTAGGTCAGGGTGAGGCTGAAATCTGTATTTCTATCCAACTCCCAAGAGATGCTACTAATGCTTTCACTCCGTGGAGCACCCCTGGAGTACCTGAGGAGGTACATATCTGTTCCCATTCACCTGCTTCCCTCCCTCTCCTTTTTACCAGTCACTGCTTCCTGTACGTCAAGATCCCATCCAACATGCATGCAAACATTTTCTTTAGAACTCCTCCTCATTTTCTACCAAGTCTTGTCCAGTCAGCTCAGGAAAATCTCATTCTCTCTGCACCTATGTCAAATTAGTCTTGACTGGGGAAAAAAGGAAGATAGTTTCTGCTTTCAAGCAGGCTGCAAGTTTGAGACAATATGTACATAACTGTTTTTGGCCCTTTTTCTCCTTCTTGTTCAGTTAAGCAGTTTCTGAGCTTTGAAGTTACTCTTGGGTTCTGTGTAGAAGACCCCTGGAAGCTGTTAGAATGAGTTTCGTGTGAGCAAGAGTGACTCCATATTGAATGAGCAAGAGTAACTCCATTTTGGACATGCGCAAAGAACTTAGCAGACAACGCCCAGGGAGTCACTGCCCAGTTGCCCTGGTAATTGGGTGTAACCAGTTACACTCCGAAGGTCTGCTACTGAGGACATGATGTCAGGGTCACTGACTAGCTGCCCTGAAAAGGTGATGTCAGGAAAGCACTCAGAACTGCGTAAGAACTAAGGAGTTTTGCAGCTCAGAGAGCCAGTCCCAACTGAGAGACCCATGCTGCTCCTCTGCTCCAAAAACCTGCTTGTTCCATCAGACTCGGACAGAACCTCCGCCAGACCAACCTCCCGGACCAGCCACCCCACTCCACCAGGACGCTGATTCACCAGAGTCCTGGGACTGGTTCGTTATTCTACCCAATTATTGGATTCCTGTGCCTGCTTTACTGTGTGGTGCATTGATGATTGATGTCTGAGTAAAGAGCATATTGAAAGGCATTTAAGGTCTTGCGTGCTCTGTTCTTCGCTCGTGCCACGGCTACCGCGGAGGCCTCAGTCAATGCTAGGTAGATCCTGGGGGGGGGGTCTGAGATCTTAGGGGTTAGTCCCCCTGAATTGCAGGAAGAGACTACAGCGCAGACTGTGAGCCTAGCAGTTGTTCTTGACATGCTCCAATCCAGCTCTGACACTTTTTTTGAGAACTTGAGGAAGCAACTTAACTTCTCTGGGTCTCAGGTTCTTTAATTTTAAGACGGGGTTAACAATAGCACTGTCACGCGGGGTGTCATGCGGGGTCTCAGCTCCCGCTCCCCTCATAAGAACACAGGACATGGTGAGGCCAAAAAGGAACACCCACGGAGCCACAGATAGGGGAGTCATACCACTATAGTCTCGCTGGCAGCTGGGTTGAAGATACAGGAAGCAGGAGCCACACGATCCACAATCCACACTCCGCCCTAACTAGCCCCAAATTGCTGCTAGCAGCATAGCCACGGCAGTTACATAAGGGGCCAATGGCTCACTGGTTACAGCTGACAGCCAACTAGCCACAGCTGATGGCCATCCAATCACAGTTGATGGCCATTTACTACCTGAGCCAGCACCTTTCCACGTGAGGCCGAGAGCCTGGAAACTGCACTCCTGGCTGTCCCCACAAGCACCTACCTCAAAAGACTGACATAGGCACTAAAAGAGATGCTGCACATAAAGACCTCTGCATTCAGATAGACTATTACTACGTAGAAACGAAGACATTACTAAGATGCCATCACTCTGTGGCAGACAGCACTCTCCCTTATCTCTGCTTATTAGTGCATAATGGCTGTTTTCCTTTAGGCAGGGAGTTCCCCTACTTTCCTTACAGCGGTGCTTCCCCAGCTGCAGGCATTTGACAACCACCTGCCTGTCGTTTACAAAATTCTCCTGCAGACTATATTAGCTATTTTTATTCACATCAACTTACTTTTTTACCTAAATTACTTCTCAAAGGAAATTTTATATCACTAGCATAAAGGAAAAATCATTATCACTTGCCATAAGTAACCCATAAAAACAAATACCATGAAACCAGACTTATTAAATCTCAACTAGATACAGCTCCCCCATCAAAGACAAGCTAATTAAGGAGATAAGCAAGGCTTTCGCCTTGATAGTTACCCACAAGAGAAAGAGAACGTAAAAGAAAAACACTTTCCCATGACTGCGATTGAATCTGTTCATACACCGCAAGGCGCTTGCAAACGGGTCGAGCGGACTCTGGCCACGCCCAGTTACAAAACCTGCGTGCCCACCCACGTTTGGTGCTTGGGGAACGTCTGCCGGGAGGTCCGGAACGCCCAAGAGGAGAGACCTTCGCTCGCCCCACCCGGCCAAACGAGGGCCACGTACCGGACACTGGCGGCGTCTCCCCCGGGCGCCGGCGGCTCCTCGCACGCCGGCCTCAAGACCGCAATCTCGGCTTCCAGGGCGCGGACCTCCGCCAGCTCAGAGTCCATGGCGCGACGTAGACAAGAGGCGGCCTGATAGATGCGCGCCTCACCCAGCGCTTCAAACCTCCCGCGCTCCAGGCGCCGACCATCCCAGGAGCTCCACGGAGGAGGCGAGGGAGTATACGCGACTTTCGTGAGTACAGCCCGAGCTCTCACATTATCCTGGGCTCTTTACAGTCCCTGAACACATTGCCACAGCTGTCCCCAGCAGTCACTACACTTCGAGAGAGTTCGGTCGCTTCAACCCGAAGCACAAGGGCACGGCCGTCCACCCCGCGCTCGTGAAGCTTTGGAACAACCCAGATTTGTACGTCACTAAAGAGGAGGTTCCCGGCTGTATGGAGGGGAGCGCCGTTATTTTTCTTCCTCTCTCTCACTTCCGGCGGCCTAGTGCAGGAGTGGATAAACGCAAGGCGCTAACCTTAAGTATGAATTATGGAATTTGGGTTTCGGTCTTTTGAAGATGTCGAGGGCAGGGGGCGGAGGCATGGTGGCATCCAAGAGGACGGGAAACGAAATAAAGAGCTCTCGGGAACTGAATATGGTAACGGAACCTTAGGGGGATGGGTTGGAAATCGAGTAGGAAGGAAGAGAGATTGCGCCTGTTGGGGCACATGACTAGAAGTTAGGGGCCTAAGCGGCGCTGGATGTGGAAGAAGACTTGGTAAGGAGTGTGTTTGGGCATGGGAAATGACCGAGCCATTTGGTCCACCCTTTCCCTTCTCGTCTTTGGGTCTTCAGGAGGAGGAAGGCGGGCGTCTGTAGGTTAGGGGCGGAGGAGTCTACCTGGAAGATGTAGGCCGTGGCTCGCGCCCGAAACACGAGCCATGCTTCGGGCTTCTGGGCACAGTTTTGGGGTCATGAATGGGAGGAGGCTGTCTGCTCTTGGGTAAGGACAGGGCGTGGGAGATGAGCGCCTGCCTGGTGCTAAGCTTGGATGATCTTGTAATGGGCCTCAATCTTAGTACTTCTGGAAGAGTTTTCATGAGTCCCTTCTAATCCAACAACCTTCCTAGTATAGTGCTAAAATTGATAGGTTCTGAAATTTGTCTTGGTTTGTAATTCTGGCTTCACCACTAATTCTCTGAATGGCATTTGGAAAGTGACTTAACCTCTCCTCACATAGTGAAAAACAAAACAAGTCCGTATTGGCTATGGTATCAGTATCTCTCTTTGCCTGGACAGCATTTTGCAGATGCTTCTCTTGTGACAAAGTATTGTAATTGCATTATTTGCTTACTTCTCACGTGACTGAGGAGCTCCCAGATGGAGCTGTCTTTTTAACCTTTAGCATATTAACCTGCCACATCTCATTTCTGTCAGCATTTGTTACAGTGAATAAATGAATGTATAAATGAATAAAGAAAAAACACCTAACAACGCGGATAAGTAAATGAGGAGGAGTGGACACCTATAATACTGTGCTCATTTGAGGGAAAGCATCTGCTTGTATATGTGTGTGTGTGTGTGCAGAGGTGCTGTTCCAAAGTGTGTTCGTGGAGAAAGTAGACGTAGGACTTGACCAGAATCTCCAGGGATAAAATTTAGAAATAATAAGTGAAAGTTCAGGCAACCAATTTGGCATAGAAGTATCAAGAAAAGGAGTTGGGTTTTTTGATTGTTTGTTTTTTAGGTTTGAGACGAATGAAGGGAAAGAACTCTTCTCTGTAAATAGAAAATTTACTGAGTGTGTGCCCAGTCTTCATGAAAACCAACAGAGAAACAAAGCGCCTTTTTGTGGGTGGACTTGGCCAGAATGTCTCTGAGGCAGACCTACAAAATCAGTTCAGCAGATTTGGAGAAGTTTCTGGTGTGGAGATCATCACTCGGAAAGATGACCAAGGTAAACTTACAGTCCTTCATGGATAAAGGCAAATCTAACTCAGGTCAGTTATCACAAAATAAAGGACCCCCACAGATGAATGTTAACCCTGAACACTAAAGTGATGTGCATTTCATTGTAGGATACTGTCTGATGTACACCACCCCATGCCCTGGAGGTGTTATTTATGATGCGCAACTTGCCCAGAATTATATTTCTGAAATCAAAAAAATGCAAAATTCCAAAGCATCCGATTTCTGAAATATAACTTTAAGTTTTCAGAGCTAACATTCTAATATTCATTAAATGCCCTATTAAGTAGAATATCACTAACTCATAATCAAAATGTTACCTTAACTGACCACTTGACATTTTTTTGTTACTCATTTTCTTTTGGAATATTTTAATAATCATACTTAGAAAAAAGGCAATCCTTGTATCCAGTGAAAAATAAACAAGGTTTTTCTTTGAAAGAGTAAGTTTTCAAGAGTTCATCTTTTAAATTTAGAAACTTAATCATTTTTACATTGGTCTCTGGATAAAAATTTAAATATATTTATTTATTTATTTTTAGGAAACCCCCAGAAAGTCTTTGCATATATCAACATCAGAATAGCAGAAACAGACCTGAAAAAATGTAAGGTCATATTTTTTTTATACTGTTTGCCAATTTATGTCACTGTGTAACTTGAAATAACTTTGTTCTAAATCTAAACTATAATAGCCACTTTTAAATCATCCAGAGAGACAACCATGATCAAGAGAATTCCAGTATCCTTACAATTCAGCAGGTTTAGTTTTCATACCATTTGGCGTCAACAAACCTGTGGTAACACATCGCTAATGGGTTTGCTCAAAAATGGTATTTTCAAATATTTTGGACAAGAGATAAAACCTTCATAGAAATTGTGTGTTACACATATTCCATGGGATATTATATCCCCCTTCCCAACGTGTCCATTTCTTGGGTAGCTAATTTTCTTGTCATTAAATGCTGTTAGGAGAGGGCTGGCTTTAAAGTATGTCCTTATATGACCATGTTCTGGAAATTATGAAATCTGTCAATAAATTTAGTAAAGCTGAGGGCAAACTGTGGTCTTTATTGAAGAAGAAAGGGGGGATAATCCATACTGCCACTGATGCAGTAATGTATTCTAGTTATTTGGAGCCTGAAAAGTCAAGGGATACTGAAAAGGGAACATGCCAATAGAGAAAGAGGGGCGTCAGCCTTGCATTTCAATTGTAAAGAAAAGAAATTGATTTATTCTATAGTCCAGTGAGGAGACAGATATGACAAATAAATTGTAGTTAGAACACACCAGCTCTGTCATGTGAACTGTGGCAAGTTATTTAAACTTCTAGGCCCCACTTTGCTTATTTGATGTATGACAAAGATATCACTTGCACCATAATATTACCGTGAAGATTAAATTGAACAGTACCTTTCTATTTAAAGTAGTACTTACCAATGAAAACTTCTATCTGTTAGTGGTTATTATTAAGGAAGCTGGTAGCAGATACTGATAAACATCAACTACTGGGGCATAGCAGTTCAAACACAGTTTAGTCACTTGCAGCTAATTTGTTTGGAAGTTGCACAGTGAGAACTAGTATTAAGTGATAAATAAAAGTGAGGTACTACGGGATTCCAAAGTGTCCTGGTTCCCTTAGAAAAACTACATTAATACTTTATAATTTTAGTGTGGGACATAACAATGAAATGTTAAGGAAATGTCAGTCATTCAGCAGAGGTTTCTGAAATTACTTTATAAACAAGTGACGAATTTTGCTTTATAGGTTATACCTTTGCTTCATTTGTTTTGTTTCCCCGAAAACAAGACCTAGCCGGACCATCAGCTCTACTGCGTCTTATAAGACCCGGTCTTACATTAATTTTTGCTCCTTGTGCTCGCTTCGGCAGCACATATACTAAAATTTTTGCCCCAAAAGCTGATGGTCCGGCTAGGTCTTATTTTCAGGGAAACATGGTAGTAACACAGGGACTATAAGGATTCTGGTAAGTGATCAAGATGACACTGGGACCTAGGACTTCTCACTCCAGGTCTCAAGTTCTTCATTCTGTTTCCTCTGTATCTCCTTGTGATTAACAAATTACTTTCTTTGTTACTAAATAATTAGAAAAAGCACATGCTGAAATGTATTTTGGCATTGCCATGTACTTGGGTAATAATTCTTTACTTTACAGGTATGTCTGTTCTAAATAAAACAAAATGGAAAGGTGGAACACTACAAATTCAGCTAGCAAAAGAAAGTTTTTTGCACAGGTAAGATTTGCTATACATGAATTTAAACACTATATTGTAAGTGGTTTCATATATTCACTTAATTAATTTGAAACTATTGAGTAATATATTGTGGTATTAGCCAATTCAACATGACAAGTAGAGCTAAAATGCCTCTCAGCTGTGACTCCTCACAACCCAACCCCACCAAAAAAAATAATGCAGTGTATTTACATAATGTAATTTTTTTTGCCATAAAAATAGATGCCTATTTCATCTTTTTTGACACAATCTTTTGTGGTGATGTAGGTCTTTCCCCCTTTTCATATTGACTTGAGTACCGTGTGGGAAAATAGCTATACTACAGTGTAGTTGGCCATCCCCCACTGATGAACATTTAGGCTGTTTCCATGTCTTCATGATAATAGATGGCCCTTGAGGATGGCTTCTCCATTATGCAAGATTTTCTCTGGAGTTGACGTCAGCAAGGGGGCGAGTGCTGTGTCATGGGGTTATATACATTTAGAAGTTTAATAGACACTACCAAGTTGCTTGTGTTGTTTTTGACTATTAATGCTAGTGTCATACAAAAGTATGAAAATAACAGGAAGTGCCTGTATGGTAAGCATAAGATTCATTAGGCAAGTGACTTAAGAACAAAATGTTGTAACAACTATTAGAGCATTTTAAGACCCTGATGGTATTCTCAGGGAGGGAAGATTATGTAAGTTTGGGAACTTTCAAAACAGAAAGCATTTTAGGAATTTACAGATGGAGCATCCAGGATCATTGATAAGATTGTTCTAGACCAAGGCATTGGTACAAGGAAAAGTAAAATCTAAGGCAAGTGGCAAGCAGCCACTGGAGGTGTGTTTTGAGGGAGTGGTCTGGTGAGAAAAGTGAGGATCTGATTTTGTTCTTCAGTTGGGAACTTCTGAACGGGGTAGTCAGGAGACTTTCATTCAGCAGCACTTGAGTGCCTACTGTGTGCAGGAACTGGGACCCCAGTCCAGAGAAGGGTGAGAACACAGTGCTACCGCCATGAGGTATCCACAGGTGTGCCTGAGGAGCAGAAATCTGACAGGCATTCTGGAAGATAGAGTGTAAAGGAGACAGACCACAGGCAGAGAGGCCAGCGAGAATTGGTCAGCAGTGTGCAGGCCTAAAGAAGGTGGTGGAGTTTGAATCAAAAGGTTAACATGGCACTCTGCATTTTCTTTATTATGAGTATAGAAATAGTCAAGACTTGGCAGATTGGGCTCTGAAGACACCTCCTCCTCATGAGGAAAAATGAAGGCATCGAGAAGGGACAAAATGCCAAAAGTACACAAGTTGAAGGGGAAAGTTGAGAGACGCTAAATGACAACTGTAAAGTTAAACAGCATTATAGTGTTAAAAAGCAAAACAAAAGCACCGTTAATAATGTGGTTAGTTATTTTAACTCTTGTATTTATATTTTCTCTTTGATTCAGATTGGCACAAGAGAGACAAGCAGCCAGAGCAAAAAAAGAAAAATCAACAATAGGCACCCCCAACTTGTTAGAAAAGATGGGAGTGGTGGATTTCCATGTGAAAGCTGTGCCAGGGACAGAAGTACCAGGGCACAAAGTGAGTCTCCTCTGGCAGCCTGACTAGGCTGGGAACCAACTCCTAAGACCATGTGACTGGGCGTCTTTTCTAAAGCAGTTGCTTTTTAACACAGATAGTGCTTTATGGTTTTTAAAGTGCATTTATAACTCTTGGGTAAGCACAGTTCACCCCATTTTTACAGAGAGAGAGGCACAGTTCACCCCATTTTACAGAGAGAGAAACCAAAACTCAAGTAGAGGTTGGTCTTCCAAGGGAAATACGTGGTGAGGAAGTCAGGGAGTACCCAGGTTTGCCTTTTTGACATCTGGTATTTTGTTTTGGTTTATAATGAAGTTTGTTGGGGTGACATTGGTTAATAACATATGTTTCAAGTGTACATTTCTATAATACATCATCTGTACATTGCATAGTGTGCTCACCACCCCAAGTCTAGTCTCCCTCCATTCCCATGTTGGACTCCGTTTACGCTCTTCATCCTCCCCCAACGCCCCTTACCCTTCGGGAGCCTTCATATTGTTTGTGTCTATGAGTTCGTTTCTTTGTTTTGTTTGTTCATTTGTTGGCTTTCAGTTTTACTTCCCAAATATGAGTGAAGTCATATGGTTCTTGTCCTTTTCCATCTGACTTATTTCGCATAGCATGATAATCTCAAGATCTATCCATGTGGCAAACGGCAGTATTTCATCTTTTCTTACGGTTTAGTAGTATTCCCTTATATGTATGTACCACATCTTTATGCAGTCGTCCATCAAAGGACACTTAGGTTGTTACTGTATCTTGGCTACCATGAATAATGCTGCAATGAACATAGGGGTAATTATATTTTTACCAACGTATGTTTTCAAATTTTTTGGGTAGATACCCAGAAGAGGGATTGTTGGGTCATAAGATACCTCTATTCATAATTTTTCGAGGAACCTCCATACTGTTTTCCATAGTGGCTGTACCAAATTACATTCCCACCAGCAGTGTATGAGGGTTCCTTCTTTTCCACAGACTCTCCAACACTTGTTATTTCTTGTCTTGTTGATAATAGCCATTCTAACAGATGTGGGGTGGTATCTCATTGTGGTTTTGGTTTGCATTTCCCTAATGCCATGCTTCCCCGAAAATAAGACCTAGCCGGACAATCAGCTCTAACGCATCTTTTGGAGCAAAAATTAATATAAGACATTACTATAAGACCTTATAGTAAAATAAGACCGGGCCTTATATAACTTGAGACCCGGTCTTATATTAATTTTTGCTCCAAAACACGCATTAGAGCTGATTGTCCGGCTAGGTCTTATTCTGGGGGAAACACGGTAGCTAGTGAAGCAAAGCATCTTTTCATATACTATCTGTTGGCCATTTATATGTCTTCTTGGTAGAAGTGTCTGTTCAGGTCCTCTGCCCATTTTTTAATTGGATTGTTTGGTTTTTTGTTGAGTTGCATGAGTTATTTATATATTTTGGACATTATCCCCTTTTGGGAGGTATTGTTTGCAATTATCTTCTCCCATTCTGTAGGTTGCCTCTTTGTTTTGTGGATGGTGTCTTTTGCTGTGCAGAAGCTTTTTAGTTTGATACAGTCCCATTTATTTATTTTTGCTTTTACTTCCCTTGCCTTTGGAGTCAAGTTCTTAAAAGTCACTTTAAGACCAAGATCCTTAAGTTTAGTACCTGTATGCTGTTTTCTATGTATTTTATTGTTTCAGGTCTCATGTTTAAGTGATTCATTTTGAGTTAACTTTTGCGTATGGTGTCGAATAGCAGTCTAGTTTCGCACATGGTTTTCCAATTCTTTCGCACATGACTTTCCAATTTCCCAGCACCATTTACTACCGAAGAGGCTTTCCTTTCTTCATTGCATATTTTTGGCTCCTTTGTCGAAAATTAGTTGCCCATATACATGGGGGTTTCTTTCTGTGCACTCAGTTCTGTTCCATCCGTCTGTGTGTCTTTTTTTTTTTTTTTTTTTTGCCGAAACCATGCTGTTTTGATTATTGTAGCTTTGTAGTATTTGAAATTAGGGAATGTGATACCTCCAGCCTTGTTCTTCTTTCTCAGAATTGCTTTGGCTTTTCTGGGTCTTTTGTGATTGCATACAAACCTGATGACTTTTTGTTCTGTTTCTTTAAAAAATGCCATTATTTTGATGGGGATTGCATTAAATCTGTATATTGCTTTGGGTAATATGGCCATTTTACTATGTTGATTCTTCCAATCCATAAACATGAAATGTTTTCCCATTTCTTTGTGTCTTCAGTTTTGTTTAAAAATGTCTAGTAGTTTTCAGTGTATAAGTCCTTCAGATCCTTTGTTAAATTTATTCCTAGGTATTTTATTCTTTTTGTTGCAATTGCAAAAGGAATTTGTTCATTTCTTTTTCTGAAATGTCATGTTGGTATATAGGAACACAATGGATTTTTGTACATTGATTTTGAATCTTGCAACTTTACTGTATTTGTTTATTGTTTCTAATCGTTTTTTGGTGGCATCTTTGGGGTTTTCTGTCATGTCATCTTCTAAAAGTGACAATTTGACTTCTTCATTCCCAATTTGGATGCCTTTTATTTATTTATTTTGTCTTACTGCTCTGGGTTGGGACTTCCAATACTTTGTTAAATAACAGAGAGAGGGCATTTTTGTGTTGTTCCTGGTCTTCGAAGAAAAGCTTTCGGTTTTTCCCCATTGAATGTGATATTATTAGCTGAGGGATTGTCATATGTGGCCTTTATTATGTTGAGGTACTTTCCTTCTATACCCATTTTATTGAGTGTTTTAATAATAAATGGATGTTGTTTCTTGTCAAATGCTTTTTCTGCATCTATTGATATCATACAATTTTTATTTTTTATTTTGTTTATGTGCTGCATCACATTGGTCGATTTGTGTATGTTGAACCATGCTTGTACCCCTGGATTGAACTCCACTTGATCATGATGTATAATCTTTTTCATGTATTGTTGTATTCAATTTGCTAATCTTTTGTTTAGGATTTTTGCACCTATATTCATCAGAGATACTGGTCTATAATTTTCTTTTTTTGTGTTGTCCTTGCCAGATTTGGGTATCAGGATAATGTTGCCCTCATAAAATTAGTTAGGAAGTATGCCTCTTCAATTTTTTGGAAGAGCTTGAGAGAATAGGTATTAAATCTCTGAATGTTTAGTAAAATTCACAAGTGAAGCCATGTGGTCCTGGACTTTTAATTTTGGGGAGTTTTTTTTTTTTTTTTTTAATTTATTTTTAATTTATTGGGGTGACAATTGTTAGTAAAATTACATAGATTTCAGGTGTGCAATTCTGTATCATATCATCCATAAATCACACTGTGTGTTCACCACCCAGAGTCAGCTCCCCTTCCATCACCATACATTTGATCCCCCTCACCCTCATCCCCCACCCCCCAATCCCTTTACCTTCTGGTAACCACCAAATTACGTTCCCCAGATTAATTTTCAAACCCGTGGCCATCCTGTGGTCACCGACTGCCCTCCAATCCCCTCACCCTCCCCCCCACCCCCCACCTATCCCGCCCATCTAGCAACCCTCAGTTTTTCCTCATTGTCTCCCAAACTGTTTCTGATTAGTTCATTCACTTACTCTTTTCTTTAGAATCCGCAAATAAGTGAGATCATATGGTACTTATCTTTCTCTGACTTATTTCACTTAACATAATGTTCTCTAGATCCATCCATGTTGTTGCAAATGGTAAGATTTCTTTCTTCTTTATGGCTGCATAATACTCCATTGTATAAATGTACCACAGTTTCTTAATCCAGTCATCTACCGATGGGCATTTTGGTTGTTTGCATGTCTTAGCTATTGTGTATAGTGCTGCAATAAACATAGGAGTGCATAAAGATTTTTGAATTGAAGTTTTGGATTTCTCCGGATAGATAACTAGGAGTGGAATTACTGGATCATAAGGTAGTTCCAGTTTCAGATTTTTGAGATACCTCCATACTGTTTTCCATAGTGGCTGCACCAATCTGCAATCCCACCAACAGTGCACAAGCGTTCCCTTTTCTCCACATCCGCGCCAGCACTTGTTGTTTGTTGATTTATTGATGATAGCCATTTTGACTGGGGTGAGGTGGTATCTCATTGTGGTTTTTATTTGCATTTCTCTGATGGTTAGTGAGGTTGAGCATTTCTTCATATGTCTGTTTGCCATCTGTATGTCCTTTTTAGAAAAATGTCTGAGGACTGTTTCAATTTCATTACTGTTGATTAGTCTATTTAAATTTTCCAGTTTTTCATGATTCAATCTAGGCAGGTTACATATTTCTATGAACTTTTCCATTTTTTCTAGGTTATTTAATTTGGTGGCTTATAGCCTTTCATAGTATTCTTTTATAATCCTTTGTTTTTCTGTGCTGTCCTTTGTAACCTCTCTTTCATTTCTGATTTTGTTTGAGTCTTTTTTCTTCCTTGCCAGAGGTTTGTCAAGTTTATATCTTTTCAATGAACCAGCTCTTTGTTGCATTAATTTTTTCTATTGTCTTTTTGTTCTTTATTTCATTTAATTCTGCTCTAATTTTTATTATTTTCTACCGTCTACTAACTTTGTGCTTCATTTATTCTTCTTTTTCTAGTTATTTAAGGTGAAATGTTAGGTTATTTATTTGACATTTTTCTTGTTCTTTGAAGTAAGCCTGTAATTACATAAGCTTCCCTCTTATTACTGCTTTTGCTGTATCCCCAAAATTTTATATGCTTGTATTGTTATTCGTCTCTATGTATCTTTTGATCTCTTTTATTTCTTCTTTGACCCAATCGTTGTTTAGTAGCATGTTGTTTAATCTCTACATATTTGTGGTTTTTCCTGCTTTTTGCCGTTGATTTCCGATTTCAAAGCATTGTCATCAGAGAATGTGTTTGATATGATTTCAGGTTTAAATTTGTTGAGGCTAGTTTTGTATCCCAACATATGGTCTATCCTTGAAAATGTATCATGTGCACTAGAGAACAATGTATGTTACAATGTTCTAGGGTGAAACTGGAAATGTCAATTATGTTCATTTGGAATAATGTGTCATTTAAGACCAGTATTTCCTTATTGATTTGGCATTTGGATGATCTGTCTATAGCTGTCAATGGAGCATTTAGGTCCCCTGCTATATAATTGTGTTTTTGTCAGTTTCTCCTTTTAGTTTTGTTAGTAGTTGGTTTACATATTTTGGTGCTCCCTGATTGGGTGCATATATATTTAAGAAGTGTTATGTCATCTTGATGTAGTGTCCCTTTTATTATAAAATGTCCATATTTGTCTTTTGTTACCTTTTCTTTTTTTTTTTTTAATTTATTGGGGTTACAATTTTTGTTACCTTTTCTATCTTGAAATCTATTTTGTCAGATTTAAGTACAGCTGCACCCACTTTTCTTTGCAATTTGATTGGAGTATTATTTTCCACCCCTTCACTTTGAGGCAGTGTTTGACCATGCAGCTGAGATGTATCTCCCTGAAGGGAATATATAGTTGGGTTTTGTTTTTTGACCCATCCTGCCATTTTATTGGTGAGTTCAGTCCATTTACATTTAGGGTGAGTATTGATATATGAGGATTTTCTGACGCCATTCTACCTTTTATTTTCTAGTAGCTCTGTGTCTCCATTGTTTCATTTCTTTTGTGTTTCAGTTATATTAATTCAGTGATATTCTCTAATAGTTTTCTCCATTTTCTCTTTTTTTATTTTATGTATCTCAGGTCTTGATTTTTCTTTTATAGTTATTATTAGGTTTATGCAAAAGACAGTTTCACGTATGCAGTGCTTTCTCTTCTGATTGTACATTATCCTGAGCAAGTTCAGTCCTTTACCCTCTCCTCTCTCATATTTTTGTGTCACAAATTATCCCTTTTTACGCTGTGAGTTCATTTCCAAATTGCAGGAGCTATTGTCTTCTTCTTTTTAATGTTTTTACCTCCTTTAACCTTTACATTTAAGGGTTTAATACCCTGTTCTGAAAAAGGGTTGCAATTTCCTGCTTCTGTCTGTCTGTTAGTCAACTCACATTTTTGTATCCCTTTGTCTTTTTCTTTCAGGTAGAAGAGCACCTTTTAACATTTGTTGTATGTAATACAGGTATTGTGGTAAATTTCGTCAGCTTCTTTTTGTCTAAAAAAAGCCTTTATTTCTCCTTCATATCTAAAGGATAACTTTGGATAGATTGTTCTTCTCTGTTGATTTCTCTCTTTCAGTATTTTGAATATTTGATTCCACTGGCCTAGCTGGTAGGATTTGTGCTGAAAACTCCGATGATGATCTAATGGGGATTTGTAGATTACTGTCTTCTTTTCCCTGGCTGCCTTGAAAACTCTTTCTTTGTCATTAATTTTTGACAGTTTTAATATAATGTGCCCTGGAAAAGGCCTTTTGGGATTGAGATAATCAGGTGTTCTGTTAGCTTTTTGGATCTGAGAATCTAGTTCTTTCCATGGAGTTGGGAAGTTCTCGACTATTTGTTTGACTAGGCTCTCTGTGCCCTTCTGCTCTTCTCCTTCTGGTATATCCATTATTCTTATATTGCTCTTTCGAATAGATCGCATGGTACTCACTCAGTTCTTTCATGTTTATTTTCAATTCTCTTGCTCTTTCCACCTAGTCATTTCTAGATTTCTATCTTCTGTGTCACTGATTCTTTCATCCATCTGGTCTGCTCTATTTCCTAAGTTCACTAGTTCATTCTTCATCTTACTGAGTTCTTCCTCCAGAATTTCTGGATTTTTTTTTTTTTTATACTTTCACTCTCTTTGGTGAAGTACTCCTTTTGTTCATTGATTTTATTTCTGACTTTCTTGAATTGTTTTTCTCAGTTCTTCTGTATATCATTAAGTTTTTGCAGAACGTAGTCTTGAATTTTAGGTCATTTAAATCATAGTCGTCTATGTCTTTAAGTTTATTTTCTGGATATTTTTCATTTTGTTTCTGAGCTCCCTTGTTACCTTGATTATTCATTGTGCTTGCGGATTATTTCTCTGCCTGGGCATTTGTGGGAAGGAAATCTGTTTTAAGTATTGGACTCCTGTTTATCAGCTTGATAGTTGTCTCTTTTTTTCCCCAGTAGATGGCAATGAAGTACACTTTTTTGTTTTCTCTTACCTGCACTCCTAGGGCTTTCAGGATCTCTGTGTGTTGGTGTTGCCTCAGCCATTGAAAACACCCCATGATCCCCAAGGAGGTTGCCATCCTTTTTCTAACTCAGTCGCCTTCGTTGTGGGGTACCACTCCATGGTGATATGTGGCGGGCTATGGGTCTCCTGGTCTGTGTTCCCGGCATCACTTTCCTGCATCCAGAAGCCACCAGCCACACTACTCTGTCTGGGGTGTCTCAGCTGCCTCTCCCAGGCTCTGCTGCAATGGGAGATGCATCCCTAGGATGCATTTGTGTGTTGAGCAGGGAATCCTTTATTGAATTATAGCTGTCCAACTTGTAATTTCAGGGGGAGACCTGGACGTCCTACATGCCACCATGCTGCTGACATCACTAACAACTGGTGTTTTTTGTGTAGCATCCTATGTGTTTATATGGGATCGGTTACTGCCCCAGTTTTCCTTCTTTTTACTTTCCTCATAACTTCTTTTTGGGAACTTATGTTTCCTTATCAGGAAAGTAAACCCAACAGTAATCATGGCCAACTGTGTGTTCAATATTTTAAAAAGTTACATTTATGCAATGTGGTGAATGTTTTCCATTTGTGACATATATAGTAAATATATTTTTTTCTTTTAGAATTGGGTTGTGAGTAAATTTGGAAGAGTCTTACCTGTCCTTCACCTAAAGAATCAACATAAACATAAAATATCCTTTGCAATTGGGTTTTCAGAGTAATTATTATTTACCACAGTGATGGCTAATTGCAAAAGTTTAATTCCTACCTTTAGAATTTCCCTGCCTGTCAGGAAATCTTTAGATGTTTAACAGTTTTATGTTCCTAATTTCTAGGCAAGGTAAGATCTACCTGCCTACATGTATAGAAAAATTAAGAGAATAGTAAGAGAATGTAACAAGGTTTTATACAAGTGAGTAATACAAATGATGATTGTCAGAGAAGCCTTTTCACTTATTGTATGTGCTTCCTCTCATGGATTCGAAGTCATTGCTAAAAGAGCTAAAGTAGGGCAAGTGAACGTGGGGCCATTGGTAAGGTAGGCTGTAGAGAAAATGGAGTAGTTTTCACATTAATAGAAAAGTGATAGGAAAGATTCCAAGAAAAAGGAAATTAGTAGATAGAAATATGTAGACAAGCAGGTGGGTGGAGTTTGGAACCCAGGATAAGCAAATTCAGAAACCTGTTCCCTTGAGGAAATGAGGTCAAATTGTCTAAGACCTTGAATTCCTAGTGTCATGAACTTCTGCGCAGAGGGTACAGCTTGTGCATCCTTTAGCTCTTACAGTGTGTGTCAGTCAGAGAAGCAGAAACAGTTCCAGGTATTTCAAACAGAGGGGATAGAATATATGCAGTTGGTTTACAAAGTGCAGGAGGAGCTAGAAGTTGATTCGTTGTCCAAAGATGAATAAACACAGCAAACTGCTACCAGCCTGGGGCTAGACAAATAGACAGGTGTGTCCTCATTGCTTGTGGCTTCTATGCCACAGGCCTCGCTAGAGCCTGGCCACAGCTGCTGCTGCTCTACCTTCGGGCTTCCCACCAGTGGCAGCCACTAACAGCAGAGGAGAATGTTGAAGGGAAGTGTGAAGCTGAGAGACATTGGACATGGGCCCATCTCACATACTAGGCATATATTCAGTAGTTACTAAGTGAACAAAGCTTTCAGGAGTGATAACTTACAGCAACTCTACTTGACTATTTGTATGTTTTAGGAAATCAGCAAATGCCAGCTGTCATCATAGCACAGACATTAGCTAGAATCTTTCTGGATAATATCAGCAACAGAACAGGCCTGGTAAAGAAGTAATCGTTTTCTATTAGGTTGGTGCAAAAGTAATTGCGCTTTTTGCAATTATTTTTAACCTTTTTAACCCGCAGTTAGTTTTGCACCAACCTATAATAAAGACTTCTGCAGAGAGTGAGTACAATGTAAAACAAAGGTTATTGAGCTAGGATAGGCCAGCATTGAAAAGGCGGGAATGGCCAAAAGAATTTGAAACTCGAGGACATGCAGTGTCCAGCTGTTCCATTCTGGGGGCGGGGCCCCTCTCTACTCTGCTTTACAGCATCAGTTCAGTGGATGGATTTCTTGGATTTATAGACAACAGTCATGGGGCTTCTATACCTAGAATGTAATCTGAATCCAATTACTATAATATCTACATTCAAGTAGATATTCTGCCAGTTAATAGTGATGGTGCTTTGTTTTAACTCTGGAAAGAAAGCTCAATTCCAAAGACCCTGAGATCATCCAGTGAAATTCTCATTTTGTTGGATAGGAAACTGAGGGTAAAATTAAACTATTCCTTTTGCTTCACCAGATTGACAGGTTTTCCTAAAACCTAGTGCCTTTGTTTTGTTCCTTGACTTTTGGTAACATCATGAAATATGATCCATCAAAATACTGCCACAACTTAAAGAAAATAGGGGAGGATTTCACAAATGTCGTCCCTATAGCTAACCTCACTTGGGAACTGGAAGGAGGTAATGATCCTATGAGTAAGAAACGACGAGGAGAGTTTTCTGACTTTTACAGCCCTCCCAAGAAGATAATACAAGCGCAGAAGGATGAGGGTTCCACTGTGTCTGTGGCTGTGAGACCAAGACCCAGTAGGGTACTAGTGGAGAGTCCACACATGACACGGCAACAGGCCATACAAGAAATACCTAATAACCCCCTTGCTCCTAAGTTACCTCATGCACCTGATTCTGATAATCGGAAAGTTAAACATGCACTTTTTCAGACTTCTGGCCTGGAAACTACTAGGAACAAAAATAGCATGTCTGGTGATGATACTGATTCTGAAGATGAATTAAGATTAATGATTGCAAGAGAGGAAAACAGAGAGAGAACTACATGGTCCTTAACAAATGAGTCTGAAAATGATCCCTTTGAAGTTGTAAGGGATGATTTCAAATCAGGTGTTCACAAAACTTGTTCTTTAACAGGTTTAGGCATCAAAAATAACATCGCTTGCCTTGATAGTGAAGATAACATGGGAAATGATTGCAACTATGATTCAGGAGATACAGATGAAATCATTGCAATGAAAAAAAATGTTGGTAAGGTCAAAAATAGTACAGAATTTTCACAAATGGAAAAGCCCATACATAAGAAAACTTCTTTCAAAAATAGGAAAAACTGTGAACTTTCTGATCATTATATTAAAGTGCCCCAAAAAACCAACATAGAGCTAGCCAGCAGTCATACAGTGAAGTGTCTTAGTCATAAATCTCTGTCTGACTCTAGTAGCAGTGAAGACATTGAGTCTGTGTCAGAATCATCCGAGTCTGAGGAAGATGAGTATAATGCCATGATGAAAAACTGTCTTTCTGTGACTCTCACTTTAGCTGATTTGGGACAGTTGGCTGGCGGTGACCTGGAGGCTCCAAAAGAAGATACTGAGAGTAATGGCTGGGAAACCACCGCCAAGTGTCACAGAGCCTCCAAGAGCCTCCACAGGACTTCTGGTGGCCTCCACAGAGGTCGACAGTGTATTCATCCTGAGGAGATTTTGGCTTCTCTTTTCAAGGGAGAAGAGAATACCCCCGGAAAACAGAAACAAAAGGAAAACAACTTAAAGCCAAAATTCCAGGCATTCAAGGGAGTAGGCTGTCTCTATGGGAAGAAATCAGTGAAAAAATCCTTGAAAGAGAGTGTTGCCTCTAACAATAGTAATAAAAATCAGAATTCCTTGAAACTTGAGGATCCCACTAGTGTGTCCATGGAAATGGGGTTTCCATATGCTAATGGCTCATCAAGCAAACTGACTCCTTCCCAATGTACAAAGAAAGCAGATGACCCAAATCATATCCGGCCTCAAAAGAGACAGTCCACTTCTGAGAACCAGGATCACAAAGTGGTGTCGCTTGGCAGTTCAGAAAAGGGAAGTAGAAATTCTGTTTCTAGTATATTGCCATTAAAAGATAAGAAATCTTTAAGTCTTGGTGCAGAGACTCCCTTTGATGAAGACTGTTGCCACAGGAGCACAAAGATGGGAGAAGGCTCTGAAAAGAGGCCTGATCTAAACAGCCACGTGGCCCCTGAGAAGTCATCAGAGGTCTCCAGGAGACACTCTCGGGGAGGTGAAGCTGACGTCCCACGTTCTCTTGGTGGTTCATCAGGTGTTAATGCTGAGGACAGGCACGCTGACGATAACCAGAAGCGTCTGGCAGCCTTAGCGGCGAGGCAGAAGGCAAAAGCACTGCAGAAGAAGCTGGTTCATGATGCTCTGGCAAATCTGGTGAGTGTCTGCAGTCTATGGGTTTAACAAGAGCTCTCAAATTTCATTCTTTCCTTCCCATGAAGGCAGGTGTGCCCCTTCAAAGGTCAGTATCTTAGCACCCACCATTTCCATGTGCTGAGTCATTGAGTTAGTTTTTTATCACTGTATATGTTTAGTATATCCCAAAGGAAGTGAGATTAAGCTATAAAAAACATTTTCATTTGTTTTTATCTAACTTTTTTTCATAATTTCCTTTCCTTTAGAAACTAGAAATGGTATAGTCGATGTCTGAATTTACATATAAATCATTTCCCAAGTGATTTATATCCCAAGATTTACTATAATGAGCTTTATTCATTCTTTCAACAACTGCTCAGTACCTAGGAGGTTCCAGGCCTTCAATAAGTGCTGGGTTTACAGAATGAGGACCGAGGCTCATGGACGGTCCCCGCCGCAGATGGTTATTAGCTCATAGTATGGTGAGCAGAAGGGAGCAGTTCAGTGTCACTGGCCAAGAGACAAGTATGCCCCTGAGCCCTGGCAGCACGTGGGAGGCACACCAGGTTGGTCGGGAGGATAGGGTAGGGCCTTCCTCAGCCTGAACTGAGTCTGGTGTGAGGGGTCAGTGTGAACTGGTCGGTGGCGGTCAGAGCGTGCGAAGGGAGAGGAAAGGCGAAGTGAGTGTTTCCAGTCAGTGTGACTGGGGATAGCAAGAAATGAGGCTAGAGAGGTAAGTAGGGCGAGTTGTGAAGAGGCTACGGAGCTTAGACATAGTCTAAGGCTGAGAAGAATGAAGCACTTTAAGCAAGAGAATGAAGGTTGGTTGTATGTATGTTGGAACAGGCATTGGCAAACTAGAGCTCCGAGGCCATCCAGCCCATGTTGGTATAGCCTCCAAGCTAAGAATGGTTTTTATGTTTTAAAGCATTTTAAAAAAAGAATACAGGACCAAGACCGCAAAGCCTAAAATAGTTACTCTCTGGTCCTTTACAGAAAAAGTTTGCCAAGCTCTGGGAAACATTGTTCAGGCCATGACAAACAACAGATCGAATTGGGGCAAATCTGGAACCAGGGTCAGCCTTTGGGAGGTCATGAGCCAGAACCAAGGTGGTAACAGTGGGAATAGACAGAAAAGGTACTAAGAAGGTCCATTTGATGGGACTTGGTGATCAACTGGATATGCAAAGAAAGAGAAGTCACACGTGTCTGTCTTGGGAAAATAAGTGGACAGTGGCATTGACTAGACAAGAAAAGAGGATGAGAAGTAGACTGGGCAGGGAAAGGAGACGGGGGGTTGTCTTAAGATGTAATCCTTTTGATATAATGCTCTAGGATGATCATCCAGAGGACAAGCCAACGCACATCATCTTTGGTTCCGACAGTGAAAGTGAGACAGTGGAGACAGCCACTTGGGAGCAAAGCCATCTAGGAGAGAAAGCAGTGAAAGTAAGAAGTTCAGTTTGTCTGTGTGGGTATTCCTCTGTGGTTGCAGATCCAGTTCTGCCTTTCGCATACCAAGACATGCCCACAACTGCCAGGCTCAACATATAGCCTTCCAGGAGCCGTGAGGAGACAGGGCTCCCCACTCCAGCCCACGCAGAGCCTACAGGAACTTTGAGATTTTCTCCTGCACGATCCCATCCTCCACATGATCCGGACAGTGACTTCAGTATTAGTGAAATCCTGCAGAAAGTATTCTCACATATGTAATAACTGTCCTGCCCCCCCTCCTGCATTCAGGCTACGCGGGAGCCTCTGGACCAGTGCCCTAAGAGGCCGAGTAGATATCCCTGAGTCGGGCGTTTCTGTTCTCACCACTGTCCACGCTTTCCTGGGAGATGCATCTGGGTTGTTCGTTCTTAAACGTGAGGGGGAAAGATTACTTGCTGAAGAAAACACTAATTGCCTCAGGTTTTAATAAACGTTTCTGTCTCCATCTGTGTGACAGGGGTCCTTGGCTACAGCGTCTGGGAAGCTGTTCGACAGCAGTGCTGATGAGGAATCTGATTCTGAAGACGACAGTAGCAGGTTCAGGATTAAACCTCAGTTTGAGGGTAGATCTGGAAAGAAGGTTAGTGAAGACTGAAAATAATAAAACTTGCAATGTGTCCTTATTTTTTGACATAGTCCATAAGTCTAGGTAAATGCAGGCCGACCTTGACATACACTCCATTGTTTATCTATTTTGGGAGTAAGTCCTGCACAACCTGTTCTGATTGGTTCATGGGTAGGTGAGGATACGCAGACAGCAATTGGAATTTCGGGGTGTGGGAGGGCACTTGGGGGGTCTTCTTTAGAAGCAATTTCTTGGGAATGTGGCCTTTACTTGTATGTTTTTTGTCTTTGAGCTCATGGATTTGCAGTCTCATTTTGCCACTGATGACAGATTTCGCATGGACTCCCGATTTCTAGAAAGTGACAGTGAAGAGGAACAAGAAGGTAAAAGCCTCATTGTCCACACAGTCCTGATGTCAGAGCTGGGACACCCTGAAAAGTCACTTAGTTTAGCGGCGTCGCTTAACACATGGAGAAACTCTACACCCCAAGACAGTGAATTGTGGATCTTATAATCCATTGCTTCGCTTACTCAGTACTGCTTGAGTTTGTTTGTACATAGTAACTTATTTAGAAAATTTAAATTAGTTGAAGCTGCCAAAGAGGACGGGAATAGATAGCATCCACCAGAGGCACCATCTTCCTCCGTCCTATCTCTGGCATAAGAGAAAAGGTGGTCCCTGCCTGGCAGTAGATTGGGAGGTCCAGGTGAGTCCATGGAACACAGGTAAGTCACACTTGGCCTTCTACAAGAGAGTCTTCAGCTTCCCTTCTTTGTGTGCTGGTGCAGGTTTTTAAAAGCAATGTGCCGATGAATGCTATTCTACTTGAATTCATCCTGCTTAGGGTATATCTAACAGTAATGATGCTATCAGAAGCATGCTAATTCTACTCTTTGACTTCCTTTAGCGTTTTTTGTAGCAGTGATTCTAAACTTCCTCTACAAGACCTTTACTCTTATCCTCCAGTGAGCTCCTTGCTTCCCTCTCCAGTCTCAGAACTTCTCTTTTCTTTACATTTTCTCTTTTTCTCTCCTTCCTGAGTTTACCTAATGTGCATCTTAATCCCTCGATTTATACATCCCGTTACCCCCTTTCTCACATTTCTTCTAGTCCCTTCCCTCTTTCTACAAAATCCAGTCTCTGAGGTCCAAAAGCCATTTCTTCAGCCTTGCCAGTTTTCAAGTTGCCACTCCCATCTTTTTCTTCAGTTTTAAACTTGAAATGAAAAAAAAAATTGTATCTAATTCAGAAGCCATTGACTATTTATTGAAAATACATACTGTCTGTGATTTGACGGTCTCAATTCTTTGAGATGATTAAAAAATGTGTATTGTACATTTCCAGAAGCTAGGATTCAAAGAGTAAATTCTCTAAGATCCATACCAACTTATGTTTCAGAGCGTCTCACTCAAAATTCCATGTTTGAAACATAGGAATGGACAGAACCTTGGGAATATAGCCTCCATTTAGAGCTGCATTTAGAGGTGACTTTCCTAACTTCTGCACTTGGTCTGTCCTTCCAACTTCTGGTATGTGTCCCTCAGAGCTGTGAGTAACCAGTTCACCAAATGCAGGGGTCATTTTCTCAAGCTTCACCCTCTTTAGCCTGCCCATACTGTTTGTCACTGTTGACCATCCCTTCTTGAATGTTCTCTTTCCCTTCTTTGCTTCATTATATCATGATATCCTGGTTTCCGTCTTACTTCTTGGTTCCTGATTTTCCCTTTCCCTCCGGAGGTAGGCTTTTCTCAGGGTTCTTTTAAGTTCTTGTGGCTTTAGTCTTCTCTCATATGTGGGTATTTTCCAAATTGGGGTCATCTTGGCTCCTGACTGTTCTGCTGAGCTCCAACCATTCTTTTCTGAGTGGCTGATGGATATTTCTCACAGGTGTTCTTGGGCCCATGTTAAAACTCCTAAATTGAATTTCAGCTCCTTTGGACCCTTCTGTTTCTGTTGATGGTACTTCCATTCTTAGGTACTCAGACATAGAACCGCTCTCTTTTGTTTCTTTCCTTCCCAAGGCGCAATTTTTTTGTGAATTGCAAAAACTCTTGCAAGTAAGCAGCATGGCCAGCCTACAAACACCATGAGCCCTTTGGTATAAGTTCTGCTTCTAGTGGTCATTATTAGATTAAAATTGAAATTGCCATTTTCGAAGTCAAAAGTTGTTGAATATTAGTAGTTCATATGGCTCAACCTACTGCAGTATAAAACTCTTCTGTACTTTCTTTAACGTATGTGTTCATTTTGTTTCCTACACCTGCCAGGCTCTCCTCGCACCTCAGGGAATCCACTTTGTCTTTCCTCCCTTATAGTCTACCTGGTTTATAAAGCATTTCTTGATCTAATTGAACATAATCTTTACCTCCTTTGAAACCTTAGGAACTGTGGGGGCATCTCTGTAGAGAACTTGTTCAAATCAGCATTTTGTGCCGGCTTCTGTTGCTTGGTTCATATCCTGTGCTAAATTGAAAGGGTTTTTAAGGCTTAGACTTCTTTTCAATTGTAATCCAAACTAGCTTTTTAACCTTATTCTCTGGTATTTGTCTTTTTCTAGTAGTTGAGATAGCTTACAGGCTTCCATGATATCCTGTGTAGACAGGCCTATGGCTCTTTCCCACAATATTACTGAATCAAAAGCAGAAACAACTGTCTACTAATACATATTAATAGTCAGTAAAATTACTATCTTTCACTTTTAGATTTACATGTAATTTAGTTTTTCACATTTTTAGAAGGTGAAAAAAATGAGTCTATAATCACTTTAGTTTTGTAATTAGTTTTTGTCAGTCTTTACATTAAAAACTGTTAGACTGCCACTGAAAGCCATTAAATCCGGATTCAATTTTTATAATTAGAAATAAAAATGGGACTTCTTATTTGCTGGTCATGCATCTCCTGGATTCACTGTGGCATTGAGGGTCTGGGTGTAGGGAGCTTAGGAAAGTGAGATTTAACTTTTCGTCCTATCTTAATGTGCTTTGCATATGTTTAGGTGATTAATAAATATTTGATGATTGAGACTTCTTAAGTACGTTTGCCTAGAGATTGCTAATGATCGTTTTCCCTCTAAGAGGTAAATGAGAAGATGACCGCCGAGGAGGAAGAGCTTGCTGCAGAAAAGCTGAAAGCCCTGGGCGTTGTACAAAGTGTCCTGCGTGCCAGCCTACGAGGTCCTGCAAACAAAGGACCAGCAGCAGCTGCTAAGAAATTCAAGTATGATTTATGTTCTGTCCCGTCCCACCCTGCTTTCCTGTGCCATAAATGCCTTCTCAAACTCAGTTTAAAACTAGGCCATTTTAAATTTCCTGGGGAGGGCAGTGGCAATAGTATCAGACCCTTAAAAATATATTTACCTTTGATCCAGTGATTCAACTTCAAGAAACTAATCTTAAATTATTTTATTATGTTTAAAATTATTTTTAATATTGACAGGAAAATCTGGAGAAACTCAAAACTAGACAATTTAAAATGTGATTGTTTCTAATGAGATCCTAATACTCTTTTTTGATGTTGTGTAGCTTTGCCTTCCTTGCTCAAAATGAGAATCATTCTGATGTTGAATTATAATTTGCTACTAACATTTTGCATGTGTGCTCTGATTTATCTCTTCCAATTTATCACTCCTTTTTTTACATAGGGACATCATACACTATGATCCAACAAGGCATGATCATGCCACTTATGAAAGAAAACGAGATGATAAACCAAAAGAAAGGTAAATCAAGCTACTTCTTTTAGTAGCAGGATCATATGAATTAGTATCATTTTGGATAATGAGAAGAGTAGATAGTAACCAATATCCCATCCATTGGTCTCCACTGTTATTTAGTTTAAGACTAGGGAGGGAGCAGTTAGAGTGGAATTATGGACGTGTTAGAGAGAGCCTTAACTTTGACAAAGGAATCTCATGCATATAAATGATACTATGTGCTCCTAATCTACTATGGCACCTCCTACTTACATTAGTTTCTTATATTAGCTATTTATATTAGCTGTTGTAACAGATTACCATAAACTTGGTGGCTTAAAACCACAGAAATTATTTTCTCACAGTTTTGGAGGCTAGGACTCTGAAATCAAGTTTATTGGAAGGGCTGCGTTCTTTCCAGAGATTCAGGGAAAAATCCATTTCACGCCTCTCTCTTAGCTTCAGGAGACTGCCAACAGTCCATGGCATTTCCTGGCTTCCGGTTGCTTTTCTTCAGTCTCTGCCTCCATCTTCACATGACCTCCTCTCTTCTGTGTGGATGTCATCTTTGTATCTATTATAAGGACACTTTTGATTGCATTTTGGGGCCTACCTGGATAATGCTGGGTAATCTCTTTGTTCCAAGGTCCTTAACTATTCTACAAAGACCCTTTTTCCCAATAAGGTATAATAATATTTACAGGTGCCAGGAGTTAGGGCTATCCTGTTAGTTTGATAAGTAGGCCATATATATGGAGCAACCAGTCACCTCACCTGGCTTAATACCTTCATTTTCCTGCTGTTAAAATCACTAAAGGCAATGTGTTATCCTGAATTAGCTCCTGGAACAAAAAAGACATTGTGGAGAAACTGGTAAAATGAGAATATGATGTTTGCGTTTAGCTAATATGAATGTAACAACGTTAATTTTTTAGTTTCCACAATTCTATCATAGTTATATAGGATGCTACCGTGAGAGGAAACTAAGTGAAGGTTATTTGGGAACACTGTACTTTCTTTGCAAATTTTCTGTAAATCTAAAATTGTTCCAAAATTAAAGGTTTTTTAAAAAAGAATCACATATCAGACCAAAGTAGAAGTAACATAAATATTCCCTGCAAAATAGAAGTTTCATATGAATTTTAGGATAATCCACATTGAACATGGTACATAAGTAGGAGGTATTTTGTTCAACATATTAGTTTTCATTTACATCTACGGTATATTAATTATCTATTGATGCATAACAAAATTTAGCACCTTAAAACCACAAACATTTATTATCTCAAAGTTTCCATGAGTCGAGAATTTGGGAGCAGCTTCTTTAGGTGGTTCTGGTCAGGGTCTCAAAAGGTTGCAGTCTCTGAAGGCTTAAGATCTGCTTACAAGATGGTGTGTGCACGTGACCATTGGTAGGAGGCCTCAGTTCCTTGCCTCACTGGCCTCTCCACTTGGCTGTTGGAGTGCCCTCACAACATGGCAGCTGCTCCAGTGATCCAGAAGAGGGTGAGAGCAAGGAAAAAGCCAGAGTGCATTCTCTAACTCTAGTGTCAGGAGTCACACACCATTACATCTGCCTTCCTGTGCTGGTTCAAAAGGTCACTAAGCCCAGCCCACACTCCAGGATTGGGGGAATTCATTCCACCGCGTAAAGAAGTATCAAAGGATCTTTGGACCACTTTGAAATCCACTATATCATAGCTCAGTGACAATCCCTTGGCACTGTCTAAAGAACACCAGGTATTACAGAGTTTGCTTCCATGGGAGGCATATCTGCCTTAAATCCTAGCCAAGTTGGTTTATTTAATGAAGTCTAGAAAATCTATCACTGTGAAATAGTCTCCACCAATAAGATGATCATTTAGGACATCTCATCATTTTAGAGAACACAGAATTTTGGCCAAATATTACTCAACAATATATGCTGTCTCTAATAAGAAAAAGGATTTTCATCTTTTATTAGCTAAAAACTTGATATTAGAAATTGCCATGTAACTTTTTATCTAAGATCAAAGAGAAAAGCATATTCCTAAATATAGAGCAGGTTTATGGTAATATAAAATTTTCATTCCAAAACAAACTAGACTTAGCATATTTATAATTCATTACTAAAATTGAATTATGACTAAATCCTTTTATGCCGGTGTTATAAAATTAAAGAATTTTAGAACCTGGGAAGGGCTTAGAAGTCACCTGATTTATTGCATTCATTTTGCAGATGAGGAAACTGAGGCACAATGTTGTTAAGTGATTTTTTTTTCTTACTCAAAGCTAGTATCTTAGTAATTTCTGAATTTTAGTTTAGAGGATAAGAGATAGGAGAGTCTGACTCATATTTAATACTTGGAGCTGTTTGAGATAGTTTTGTGTATAAGAAACTTATTGATCAAGATTTTGCTTTTATGAGTAGAGTTTTTTATATGTGGATGTTACTGCTTGTTGGAAGGATGGAATTAAAGTTATCCAAGGTATTTTCCTTTCTTGATTTCTGTAAATTTTCCAAAAATTGACTGTTTTGTTGTGATGCAAATGTCTGTGAATGCAGTAAAGCAAAGCGAAAGAAGAAGAGAGAGGAAGCTGAGAAGCTACCTGAGGTGTCTAAAGAAATGTATTATAACATTGCTACGGATTTAAAAGAAATATTCCAAACTATAAAAGATACCAGTGAAAAGGAAGAAATGCCCTGGAATGAGGACTGTGGTGGAGAGACAGCTGAGGAAGTCCATGACCCTCCCACTCTGGTGACCGGGGCCCAGCAGCCTAGCGGGTTCACATTCTCCTTTTTTGATTCAGACGCCAGAGATGCAAAGGAAGGTACTTTTTTTTCTTTTTCTTTTTCATTCCAGAAAGTTTAAACTCAATTTTGATTGAGTCTACATTAAATGTAATGATCTATCTAACATTAGCTGAAGAGCGGATTCTTCCTTCCACCTAGGTAAACAATATGAAATTCAGTATTTTGCTTTAAGGGTGCCAACTTCTAGAAGCTGGAGAATGATGTACAGCATCCCTTCTGTTGAGTAGAAAGAAATAGTCATGAAGAAGTATAGTTAAGTCATATATTTAAATAGCTTCATATCTTAAATGTATTTGGAGAAGCCATGACTTCTGTATGATAGGGGAAAGGAAGAAATAGGTAACCTTGGCTTTGTACAAATATGCTATGTCATAGAAATGCCAGTTTGTAACTTCATCCTTGGACATTTGCCAGAACCTAGCGAAAAGCACCAACTCCAGCATGTACAGTTTTGCATTCCATTTCAGGAGGGTTACCTCTGAAGGCCAACTGATGAGCCAAAAGTTAAAAACACGTGGTCCTTCAGAGGCTGCTCTTCACCTAGTGTTCAGAATGCAAGTGCAGCTTTCCTGGAACTTCATTACAAAAAGCAGGGTATGCCTCTACAGGACAATATATGCACACCTAACTACAGTGGATTCTACTTTAAAGATCAGCTGGTAAAAGGGCATCTATGTGTTTAGCAGATAAGTATTAAATCTCAGCTCTGTAGTATTCCAGCAGGAGCTACAACCATCTAGGAGTTTTTCAAGCATTGTCCTAAATAACACACAATATATCACGTACTCTCCTTGTTGTCTTTCCTGTGCTGTCCATTTGAGTACGAAGGTAAGTCCTAACCCGTGGAGCAGAGTCGGCGTGATTTGGATATTGACGATAATTCTAATAACTGAGAGCCAACTGTGAGAAATTGGTCTTGAAATGAATACTAAGAAAATTCAGCAATCTGGGGGACGTGCTCTAAGCACTTGGGACACTCTGGGAGTCGTGAGATGATCATCCACATCTTACAAGGTTTTTTTTAGCAGTTCTAGAGATGTTTTGGAAATTGAAACTGTAAACATAATGTACCTTCTCTCACTTATGAATAAGCAGGAGGGAAAACTGATTTCACTACATTGTGTTATATTTTAGGCTTCTCATGCTAGCACAGTGCCACATTTTGTTTCTGCTCTTTTTTAACTATGTTGCCCATTTATAAACCTTCAGTTTTTATATCTTTTTACAGTGTTACTATATTCCTTATCAGATCACCCTAGCAATGCCAAAATATTATATAGTAGCTTCTGTCAATATTTGAAAGCTTAAAAGATACTACCTGTTTGTAATTACTGATTAAGATACTGGAAATTTAGAGATAAGCATGCATGGTGAAAGGAATCAAATGAGTGTGTACAGCAATGCTTAGTTGTTGGTCACAATGCCGTCTTCTTTCATTGTCATGACAATATAGAGACATACAGAGTTGAGACAGTGAATCCTGCTAAGACGGCCTGGCAGAGAGCCCCTCGTTTCCAAGACAGCAGTTCAGAAGGGGAAGATGTTACTGAAGAAACAGATGACAGAGCGGCCAGCCCTGGGTAAGCAGTTTGTTTCTGCACAGGTGTAGTTCATCATTTGTAACATCTGAGGTAGACATGCTTTGGAAACATTGTTGAAGTAGCTAAGTTTATCTCTCCAGGACTGTCTCTGCTACCCGCTCACGCTCACTTAGGGAGTGCCGGTAGGCTTCTTGTAATGGGGAGCGTGTTTCCTTTCCTTGAGATGTGGATACCACGGGGGGGGGGGGGGGGGGGATGTGTTACAGGCAAGGAAGCCTGACACTGAAGTCTCTGGTCTGCACAGAGCATGCAGCAGCTGACTGGGTGCTACCCCGTGAGAAACACCTGGCAGACGGGCTGGCAGGGGTAGGCTGAGAGTATCAGCAACCAGTATGCAGAAGACAGAGCTTGTACTTAAACAAGTACAAGTAGAAGAGAAGAAGGTTGAAGCGAGAGCATGGCTGCACTTTAACTCAGCAAAATAAGCAACATACAGAGCAGCTATATTTAAGGAGTAGTATATTTTCAATGTAAACATTCTTCTTAAATATTGAAATTCACCAGCCAATTTCTCTGTCTCTCCCCCACGTGTCCCCACCACCCGCCCCCCCCGCACCCCCAGAGGAGTGTCATTACTGGAGAAAAAGACTACTAGATTTTTCTTTTTCTGTAAGAATGATGAAAGACTTCATGGTAAGTCCATTTTTCGATTAAATGGTATAGAACAGGTAATCATTTGGCAAAAATTCTGACTCTTTACAACGTCATGTGGTTTAGCCCTGTGTTAGACTGATGCATGTCGGCTTAAAAAGCTCTGGGGGGCTAGGAGCTCCCATTCACTACCTCCCTCACTCATTATCTTCAGGGGTTGTTTTGCTTCGAGGACTTTCTTAGATGCCAGACAAAAATTCCTGTTTTCAATACTCTAAAAGTTCATGTGAAAACTGAGGCGGGGGCTGCTGGATGGCTCAGTTGATTAGAGCGCAGCAACCTCTTAACAGGGTTGCCGGTTCAAGTCCCGCATGAGCCAGTGAGCTGCTCCCTCCACAACTAGATTGAAGGACAACGACTTGACTTGGAGCTGATGGGCCCTGGGAAAACACACTGTTCCCCAACATTCCCCAATTTAAAAAAAAAACAACTCTGAGGCTGTTGGTGAACTCATTTCTTAAAGCCTAGTACAAACATAAACCAAATTACGTAATAGTAAATGGTTTATAGACAGTAAAATCCTAGCGGCTCTACATTTTCGTTTCGTAAAAAAAAAAACCAAAATGTTTTTTAATTAGCATAAATTGATGGGGGAGGTCTTAACTAGAATTGAAGACCTTGATAATGCCAGCAGTGGCATATTGCCTTTTTTGGTGTTTGCTGCCATGTCTTTCTTGATTTTCCTCTATTAGGCTTTGACTTATTCTGGAGTGGAATGGGAGGTAATATTAGCAGGAATTCTTGGGAGGCCAGAACAAACAACTTGCGTATGGTGAGTAATTGTATCTTCATATTGATTGTTTCCTAAAATAGATATGATGTTATCTTTGTATTAATATTTGCCTTGTGTAAGAATATGGGAATAAGGTATGAAACTTCAGACAGAAAGGATGACAACTGAGAATATGATTTAAACACTCAGAATTATAATGCTGAGGTATTAAAACTTTGAGGTATTTAATCCAACATACATGGTACAGCTGAGAAGATTGAAGACTTGCTGAATTGCGTTACTGGCCCCAAATTTCAGCCATGCTCACTATGTATCAGGAAATCATGAGACTTTGAAAGACTGCATTGGAGTTCCCATTGTAAACATGTAAAGCTGAAGTCTAAATAGTCTGAGCATCTCCAAAGTGGCTTCCACTACCTTGATACTGAATAATCCTAAATTTTACTTTATAGTTACTGAACGACTTGAAAATAATTTATATTTATTTTTTTAAAAGGGATTTGATTTTTTTCCCCCAGGATTGTCGGAAGAAACATAAAGATGCCAAAAGGAGAGTGAAACCAAAATAAAGTGTCATTATAGCTTTTGATACTGATTGTGAACAAGACTCACCTATGGAAATTGGATAAACTAGAAAATATTTCTAGTGGACAAGAAGTCAGAGTGAAGGAGTATACAAAAGCTGGCTGATATCATTCTGGTTTCTATCTTTTTCTGTGATTTCCTGTATTTCTTCCTTAGGACCAATTACTTCAAAAAATATTAACCTGAACTTTTTTTTAATAAAGCACAAAATTGTCCCTCAAGAAATACTTTTTGTATATAATCTCTTTCCCTCCATCCTCAATAACTAATGGCATCTTCTGATCCAAGATTTACATAAACCTTTTAAATATGAGTCATAGCACTTGTGTTTTTCAAATCAGGCTTTGTGTGAATTATAGGCTACCTAAAATATTTTTTTCTGATTGTATCAACTACATCTTACCTCCACTTTGTGTTTTTTGTTTAAGAGGTTGAACACAAGTCAAACTTACTTCAGTTCTGTACTTGCATTCTGATGAATAGCTAACTAAACTGCAGGATATTTTCCAGCAACATCATGGGAGAGTTCTGTGAGGACCAGAAAGGGATGCAAAATACAGAGTTTTCCTGTCCTTGGCCTCCAGGAATTGATAGATGCAGGCTCATCAATCCCAAAATTCTACTTAAACCAGAGATTTATGAAAAGTACAAGTGCCTGAAAGGTATGTAGATAGTCAGGAGTCCTATATGGACCCTAAGTCCATATAGGAAAGCAGATTTAATACCTTGTTAAATCAACCTGACTGGATGAAAGATAAACCTCTTATGAAACTGGGATCTGTACAAAAAAAATCTGTATAAAATGCATTATATAGACAATCCCAAGGGATTGTCATTGAGCCATAAAGTGTACATCTGACATTAAGAATTTATTGGTTTACATCTTGATTGAATATCCACTTAATGAGGGCTGGAATGTCTTCTGGTTAATGATTAAGTCCCCACCAGCTAGAACCGTGTCTAGCACATAATGGGTCCTCAGTACATAAATTTTTTAATAAACAAGGTCCAAGGAACTGAGTTGCTGAAGAGTCATTCCTGTGTTTCTCAGACTTCAGGGAGAATGGAAACAGTCACTTTAGCAAGATAAATAATCCAAATGTTCCACCTTCTCATGTTGTGTTACAGTTATACCTTCTTATCTCTTGCTGTATAATAAGTCATCCCATTCACAATCATTTATTTTGCTCACAAATAAGCAGTTGTTCAGGACTCAATGGGAACTGCTCATTTCTATTCCATGTAGTGTCACTGGACAGGCTCAGCTGGAGCTAGTGGATCCACTTCTAAGATGGCACACTCACTCAGTGCCTGTGGGTTTCCTTACGGTAGGGACACTAGGCTTCAGGAGCAGGAAGCAAAAGCTGCCAGTCTCTTAAAGCCTAGCCCAGCAATCGGCTCAGAGTCATTTCCACTATATAGGTCAAAACAACAGAGCCCACCTAAACTCAAAAGAAGGGGACATAGGGAGGTTGGAGGATGGGGGAGAAGGTGAAGGGATTAGAAAGTACAAATTGGTAGTCACAAAATAGTGATGGGATGTGAAATACAGTATGGGGATTATAAACAATGTAAATATTGTGTAAGGTGCCAGATGGGCACTGGACTTATCGGGGGGATCACTTCATAGACTGCAGATGCCTGACCACTGCGCTGTGCACCTGAAGCTGATGTAGAATAATACTGTCAACAATTTTATATATATTTATAGTCTCAGGATGTAAAGTACAGTATAGGGAATATAGTCAACAGTATTGTAATAGCCATATACGAGGACCTGACAATTAAGTTCGTGAACTTGTTGCACGATGTTGCTAACCTTTTTTGACATCAAGAGGGATGATTCATTATGAATTTGTACCAACTAGACAAACAGTTAACCAAGTTTTACTATTTGGAAGTGCTGAAAAGGCTGCGTGAAAAAGTTATTCAACCTGAACTTTTCGCCAACAATTCATGGCTCTTGCATCACAATGCACCAGCTCACATGGCACTGTTAGTGAGGGAGTTTTTAGCCAGTAAACAAATAACTGTATTGGAACACCCTCCCTACTCACCTGATCTGGCCCCCAATGACTTCTTTCTTTACCTAAAGATAAAGGAAATATTGAAAGGAAGACATGTTTATGACATTCAAGACATCAAAGGTAATACGACGACAGCTCTGATGGCCATTCCAGAAAAAGAATTCCAAAATTGCTCTGAAGGTTGGACTAGGCGCTGGCGTCAGTGCATAGCTTCCCAAGGGGAGTGAGCACTTCACCAAAGGTGACCGTAGTGATATTCAGCGATGAGGTATGTAGCACTTTTTCTAGGATGAGTTCGTGAACTTAATTGTCCTATCTCATACAATGTCAGAGGGACTTGTTGGGGTTATCACTATGTGAAGGGTGTAAATGTCTAATCATTATGTTGTTTTATACATGTGAAACTAATACAAAAATTTTTTTTAAAAAACGTATAGGGGACAGACCCTCACCTCTCAGTGGGAAGAGTGTCAATTTGTGGTCATGTTTAAATCTTTCATCATGCTCTACATCTCCAAACCAAAGCAACATCAAGTAGGCATCCTAACCCTAATTCCTGCTCCCAAGATACAACCACCTTCAACAATTTTATCTGTTTCCTCTGATACTTAACTCAATATTTCTACCTAACATGCTTATGCTATGAGTTCCTGGTTTTTCAATTTGAGACATTACCTATTGACTTCCTACTCGAAAACAGGATTTAACTCTAATCCAAGTAGTATATTTGGACTACATTTAATTTTTTTTCCTAGAATCTCCTTTTTTCACTTGCTCAGCTTTTTCTAGACCTAGTCTTCTACCTCCCAACAGTACCATAAAATGTTTCTCAATCCAATTTTTAAATAATCATACCTATCCTCACCCCTGCCTTTTTCCCCTGGTCTCATCTGTCTGGGAGCCCTCTGTCCTGCTCTAATCTGGACTGTCTAGAGTCTAGACATAATAAAAAGGATCTGAACAAGGTGGTAACTTGAGGAATGCAAAGACTTAAAACATACTCCAAGTACTTCTAGTTAATAAGCTGAAGACACATAACTACTAAATATATATGAGAAGTTATTGGATCAAGAGTTACCCCTTTGAGGAAGGACATGAAACCCACTTTAGTCCCTGACACTCAGTAGGGTGTTCCTAGACCTTAAGTGACTGTTGAATGAACGCTACATAGACAATCAAACTGTTCTTTTAACTTACTAAAGGAGTGTTTTCTACATAATCTGCCCAGATCAAGTTTTTCTGTCCCTTTATAAGGGTGACGGTATATTTTTCAAGATTTAACAATCTAGTTTATTTTATTTTTGTTGCCTTCTCCTCCTGCCTGATTCAATTGCTCTGTTCTTCCCAAGGTTACATGCATACCTTGTAAAGGTATTAATCAGGTTAATCACCAAAACACTAACTTGGAAGAAACTGACTCAGCCCTTAAACACCTGAGCGCCAAAAACCAGCCTGCAACTCCCTTGCAGTTTTCCATCGGATGACACAACACCCCCACGACCAAGTTCGAGATAACTATCCCAAAGCAAAACAGACCCTAGTAGGAATTTTCCAGGCGTCAGCACCCAGGAATCTCCTAACACCCCCTTTATCTTTTCTTTTTTTCTTAAGGTGCCTATAAAACCTGGCCATTCTTGTAATGGGGAAGAAAGTATTTGAGACAGCAGTCCACCATCCCTGAATGCTGGCATTTTGAATAAACTTTTTTTTCCACCAACCTTGTCTCTTGATCATTGGCTCAGGAGCAGCAAGCAGCAGAACCTGAGTTTCGTAACACCTTTAATGGGTACAATAAGCAGTCACATGCAGAATTACTCTCAAGTTGTCAAGGCCTAAAATTTCCTTCATCGTCTGGTGCCAAAGCCTGAGATCTACTGTCCTTTGTATAACTCCTGATTCTTTGGTTTTCAACCAGCAGATGCATTGGTGCCGGGCAGACACACAGCAGTATTAAATACATAAGCAGATAAATAATTGTGTTTTCGTAACAGGAAACAGTAAAACAATTTTAAGGCTGGTTACCAGGTATTTCTTTCCTTTTTGTTCTCTCTCCATATTGCCATTTACCATAATCACTGCAGTCAAGTCCAGAACTCTAGCGGTGGCACTGAAGGAACAGAAAAGGAGGCTTCGCTGGAACACCACTGACCACCAGTGCTTCAGCTCCGTCCGGACATAGTATTGTGGCCCCTGCGTTTTTCTAGGCGACTCAGGAATTTTAGTGTGCAGCAGAATTATCCAGGATGCCTATTAAAATGCAGATGTTTGTGACCCACCTCCAGTCTCAGCAGCCCTGGAACGCGGCCCAGTACTCCGCATTTTTGCAAAATCCTGATTTGGTGGACTCCACCACAATGAAAGACACAGCCCTAGAGCCAGGCTGCTTTCCTCTAACGGTCACCTAGGAATGCAACCTTGGGATTGCATGCTTACGGCCCCACAGTGTAATTACTGAGGCCACTGTCGTTGGATTTGATTTGTCCAATGTACATAGAGGTGAACACTGACAAACGCGTACAGCTGTGAAACAACGCCCGGTCAGGATGCAGAACTTCAGCCGCCCTTCCGTGCCTGTCCCAGTCCGGCCCCTCCCCGGAGGCCACTACACTGTCATTTCCACCACTTTAGCCCCAGCCGCCATCCCAGCAGGCACCGAGGAGCGTGACCCGGATGGGCGTGGCCAGAGTCCCGCGCAGCCAATCGGTGTCCAGCTTGTTGATGGGTTTGCAGCCGCGTGCGCTGATTAGACGATGCGGCCTTCCGTCCTCTGTGCCGGGCGCTGTCAGTGCCTTGCATCACCTTGCGATATCCGACAGTGGCGTGCACGCGGCTCCTTGTGAGGCGCACGGGTCCGGGGCCCTCTCAGGTACGGCACCTCTGTGTGGTACACAAGTTTGGGGTTTTTTTATGTTTCTTCAGAGCTGTGGGTTAGTTGCGAGTATATCTATTTCCAAGGAGAAAATTGGGAGGAATTGTAGCTAAAGACCTCAGAACCGGGTACGAATCCAGGCTCTCGGGCGGAGGGTGGCAACCCTGGGAAGTACCTCTTCACACGGGGATCATGATAACGCTTAAACCGTTGGGTGGTTGTGGAATTTGGTGTGATCGAGCTTGCTGGAATAAGTGCAGAAAGTGGGCGAACTTAGAAATGACTTGGCAGTCGAGGTATGAACAGATCAATTCCGAGGCTCGCTGGAAGAAGAAGCGTTTATTGCTGGGTGCCTGGGTTAGAGGGGAGTAAGCACGGCGTCCTCGTCCCGAACTCGCATACAGTCTGCCGGTGCAGTGCATTGCGCACAGAGGAGGAAGGCACATCTTCAGTGGGATTTGGAAGTGGGGGAAGGAGATGGCTCTTCAGGAGCTGCGATGGGCTTGGGGCCTTGAAGATAAGGAGTTAGGGGAGAGAGTGAGAGGGCCAGGGGACCTTAGTAAAGTATAGCAGTGAAGACTTATAAGAACTTTAATGTCATAACTTGTGGCCCAATATTTGGATTTTTTACAGCTGGCGCTCTAAAACTGCTTACAGAGCATAACTTGGCCTTTTTGGCGTCCCAAACTGCCTGCAGAGCAAGCAGTCCCTTCCTCCCCCGGCCTTGTGCTGATTTTGCTACTTGATAAATCAAGTAGTAAAATTGTACTCCTTGCATGGTTCTTAAATAATACTCCTTGTACTATAATTGTGTGATCAAAAGACAGCTTTTTGTTCTACAGGCCTGAGCTGAAACAACAAATGTTGATGGATGCTTAATCATGTATTACCCATTGTTCTCATCTTACAGTCGCACTGAGTCAGCCCACGGTTGAAAGTCCAGTTACCCCCTCCAATTAGAAAACCAGTGAGGTAGGTTTAGGGTCTTGTTTCCCCTGGCAACCTCTTTGATCATCAGCACCGTGCAACCTTTGCCTTTATAAATCCTGTTTTGGATTTTCCGTTCATACCAAGGACTACTCTCCTGGTTTGCAAATCATTATCTGAATAAACTTTTAATTTTTTTAAAAAAAGGTTCCTCTGGACTTTTATGTACAGCAAGATTTCAAACTTGATTCAGGAAGTGAGCAGTAATAACTTAGCTTCCAGCCTTATGAATTTATGGTTTTCTTCCTGAAAGAAGTGTTTGAAATGTGTCCAGAGAGAAGATGAGTTTGTATAAAGTGGCACAGTATTTCTTGTAGCATAAAGTTTTGCAGAGATCTGAGGAAGGATGAAACTAGAGGCAAATTAATAGATTTCGGGGATTTCTAATAATATGAACTTTTGAAAAGTAAATATCGGTAAAATGGTGGACAGTAGGGAGAGAAGGCTAAGCATTGATTGCACTATTTAAATATTCTGAGAGGATATAGTGGCTGGGCAAGGGCAATAGACTGGAATTTGTGGGCAAAGAGGTCATAATATTTACATAGATGACATGTGATTGCTGTAAGCTGCAGTAGCCATTATTTCACTAAGTTAGCATTGTGTTTATGACATTTATTTTACAGATGATACAACTGAGGTCTAAAGGTTGAGTAACTTTTCTTACAGCTCACACACTAAGTGTTCACATCAAAACTGTCAATTTCCAAAGTCAATCCTCTTAACCATTATCTTGGGCTAGGAAGAGCTCATAGAGTGGGATAGATTGGAAAGGCAGGTGGAAAGAGTGTCACTGGAGGAAACTAAGGATGGTGACAACGGGGTTTGTTTAAACAAACATTTTTTGAGCACTTACCTTGTGTAAACACACACTGGAGGTTAGATAGTAAAATCCTACTGCCAGCAACAAGCTAACAGTTGAATTAGAGGGTGTGGGGGACATTTCAGTGCAAATAAACCACAATGTGTAGGAGAGGAACAGATTCAGGGGAGGGGATATTCTGAAAAATGGGGATTGCTGGAAACTTCCTAAAGGAGAGTACATTTAAGCTGTGTAGTGTTAGAGTATTAAGAGAAAGGGCCTGATAGAGGAAAACGGTTTTGTTTTTCAACAGTGACCACAAGAGTGTGATATAGCTGTAGCTTGAGTTTTATAGGCATAAAAGTCAGGAGGAAGAGTAATAATGTGGGGTAAGATCATGGTGGCCCTGAGTGTTCCGCTGAAAAGTCTACCGAATGCTGTTGGGAATGAGGAGCCACTGGATTTTTTCTTTTTAATACAGAAATACTACTTTCAGAGCTTTTCCATTAAGGTTACTCTACAGTGGTATGTAGCATATAGAATATTTATTTTTCTCTTTATTTTGTGATAAAGTTAGTATGTAATGCAGAACAAAAACCAAAGCAGAGTACTATGAAGTGTTAAAAAAAAAATTTAACTCTCACAGCTGAAAGTCTTTTGTAAGTAAGGTTTTATTGAGCCAAAAATGCTAGCCGAAAAGAAGACTGGTCTTGAGCCGTGGCTAGGTAGTAGAGATAGCGTGTCCATTGTCCCAGAATTTTGCAAGCATTTTTTTTTAACATTGTATATATTTAATAAAGTTTAAATCGATTTTGGGGAAAGAAGACAGGTAAATTCATGTGCTGAATCTACCATCCTGATGGAGAAATCTGGTTGCACCTTTTTACGTCTTCCTCAAAGAAGGAGAAAACTTGACTTGGGATAATTCTTACCAAGCTTCTGTGGGCAGCCATTGCCCCTCACCTCTACCACTGGCATACCCTTGAGAAGCCCAGATTATTTTTTTTTAATCCCTTATTTTTTTTATTAGTTTCAGGTGCACAAAACAAAGTAATACTTAGACGTTTATCATTTATATCCCTCATACTATCAACCCGCCTTCCCCCATCCACTACCCCTTTGACATCGCACACAGCCGTTACATTTCCACTGTCTCTTCCTAATGCTGTACTCCGCTGCTTGTAAGCATATATATATATATATATATATATATATATATATATATATGTGTGTGTGTGTGTGTGTATATGTCTATGTGTGTGTGTGTATATATATACATGTATATATATATATATATATAAACTTGTAGTTGACATTCATTATTGTTCAGCTTCAGGTGTACTGTGCAGTGATTAGGCAGCAAGCAATTTTTATACCTCAAGTTAGGGGGAAGGAGGAAGAAAGGTAAACTGAAAGAATTAATGTTAACTATGGGCAAAGCATGAGAGAAGGTGAAGCGGGGCCAGGTCTGGGATAGGCACAGTCTGCATGAACAAATGTCCACTCCTGTAGATTGCTGGGGGCAGCAGTCCAGAAAACCTACATGGAAACAACAAGCGGAGGATCCTGGAGTTAGATGGTGCCTGGTTGAACAAGTGGAAATAGTCACCTGGAAGTTCATCTGAAGTTCCAATGGGCAAAATAGAAATTGTGAGCAGCCTTTTGTTAGCTGGTCAGTAGCTGTTGTTAACAGCCTAAGAGTTCTGTCTCTCACTCTCTGGCGACTGTAATTTAATTTAGAACATCTCAGAATTTTCCCCTTGTCAGAAGTAACAAATAAAGATCTGTTCTTTCATGCCTTCCCCTCCAAATTCTAGTCCCTGATGGTACCTATAGTTAAGTTTGGTGGGTAGCCTTCTTTATTCAAATACAAAATTACTTAAATAAAGATTCTCTTGAAAATGATGCTGTAATCCACATAGTATAAATTGCTATAACTGTGACATCCTCTTAATATGTATAGGTAATATGTATATTTGCTATATTATGACTTATTTTTAATGCCTGTATGGTGTTGATGCACCATAATTTATTTTAGTCATCTGTTCATGAATATTTAAGTTATTTTCAGATATTTGTCTATAGAAACAATGCTTCAATTACTGTGTTTGTACATATTTTCTACATTTGTATATCTGTGGGTTATTTGTTACTAGGATATTACTAAACTGAGAAAAGGCTGAACATGGCAACCTCTGGGGTTAAATTTGACTTAATGTAACAGGTTATGAAGACCTCGAAATGAAGAAAAGGGAACAGAAAAATAGGCTCGGATCCACATGACTTGGTGATCAGTAGAATGTGGGTATCTGGTAGGAAAGGTGACTCAGAAAATTCAGGTAATGAGAATGAGTAGTGGAACTACTACAGTGAAATTAAAAATGGGAGCCGGTGACAAGGAAGATCATGAGATTTAGTTTAGCAAAAAAATTTTTTGTCTGCTTTTCCAAGATCTACTGAGGTAAGCACAAGTAAAGGTGAAGGAGGATATCAAGAAATTGCCGAACAGAAAGTTGAGGCTAATGTGCTCTGAAGGAGTTGGAGGGAAGTGTGGAGGCCTGGATTGTAGTGAGGGGAAAAGAGGTGATTGCTTTCCTCAGCAAACCTGGTGAGGTCCATTCCCCCTGACCCTGCCTCCCGGCGCCCTGTGGTTCCTGGATGCTGTTGTGCAGGTACAGCTCTCCAGTGGAAGTGAGGGGCCAGAGCAATCCTGTGATTTATGCATGGGGGCTGTCTCTTCTCAGTAGCCACCATAGCCCGGTCACTGATACATGGCTTTTCCTGGAAAACTCAATGCCATTACATTGGTCTTTGTGTTTGGCATAATGCAGTGAATCCTAATCTTTGGGGGAGTAGAGTAGGATTCTTTGGGAGAATCCTAATCTTTGGGGGCTAGAAAATTTTATAAGAGTTATGAGCCATCTTCACAGAAAGCTTAAATGACATTTTCTCAAAAAAAAAAAAAAAAGAATTCCTGAATAATGGTTCGAACAGTTTCAGAATAGTGACTCTCAAACTTTGATGTGCATGCTGGGATCTTGTTAAAAATGCAGGTTCTGACTCCTTATTCAGAGGTGGGGTTGGTGAATCGACTCTAATGGCTCCCGTAGGTCCTGGTAATCATTAGAACTGACAGAAGTAAATATGTTGATCTCTAAACATCTACTCGTCTTCCAATGAGTTCCCTTAAGTTTCTGTTAGTCTCTAATAAGGTAGTCAGTAAACCAGTAGGACCTCAATAAATCAGTAAATGCACAAACTGATACCTCTTTCTGTTCTCAAAAGGCTGTAAAAAGAGCTGAAGATCCAAAATACTTTCAACTTCTATTTAGTACCATTTAATGGCACACTAATCAGAAATGGATAGTTGAGTTAATTAAACAGCCCGCCTGTTCTTTTGTTATTTTTTTCCTATGTAAACCTCAAAGGTACTCTCACATCTCAAAAATAAAGGAAAGGAGAGACGAAATAAGTTTTGAGGAGGAATGGGCTCCAGAATGCTTGCTAGGTAGTTAAGCCATGGATTGGGCAAGTGTTTCTACATGAGGTTATTAGTAAAACTCTTAAAAGGACATTTTAAGACTTCTCTCGCTAGTGATTAAATCAGAGAAGTATAGGGTTTGTCCTTTCCAAAAACCATGAATAAGCAACAAAAGGGATAAAATGGAAAATTGGAATGAGCTAGGAATTATTTGAATGTGACAGTCTCATCTTTTGACCTTCAATTTTTTTTAGGTCTTTCTTGTTATTCCTCAATAGCAGGTTGTTGTTATTGAGATTAACAAAATGAGGTTATTTCAGCAGAATTGCTTTCTGTCCTGCGAGTGTAGATATGAATTCTTAACCTACTTTAATTTTTTTTCAGATTATTATTACTGAATTTTTATTGTGATGAGATAGAATTCCCAATATTTTCTTGTTTACTTTTAGAAGTATATTGTCTACAATTACTAAATGTTATACTATAGTTGAAAAATGTGATTTGGACACAAGTTTTGCAACAGTTTAAAAAATAACATTTATCCCTATTTTACACTGTTTATAAAAATAACACAAAATGGAGCAACGAGCTAAATACAAGAGCTAAGAATTTACAACCTTGTTTTAGGTAGTGGTTTCTTAGACATGTCTGACACCGAAAGCTCAAGTAACAACAAAAAATAGATAAACTGGACTTCATCAAAATTAAAAATGTATGTGCTTCAGAGAATACCGTGAAGAAAATTAGAAGACAACCCACAGAATAGGGGGAATTTTTTGCAAATTATGTAACTGATAATCAGGGGCTTGTATCTGGAATATATAAAGAACTCTTACAACTCAACAATGAAGAGGCAACCCAGTTAAACAGTGGGCAAAGGAGGAATAGACAGTTCTCTACAAAAATACAAAAATGACGAATAAGCACATGCTCAGCATCACTAATCATTAGGGAAATGCAAATCAAAACCACAATGAGATACCACTTCTTACCCACTAGGATTTCCTGTAATCCAATAATGGATGATAAAGCAAGGACTTAGAGAAACTGGAACCCTCATCGACTGCTGGAAGAATGTAAAATGATGCAGCAGCTTTGGAGAACATTTTGGCACTTTCTTTTTGTCATCCTTTATTCTTTTTTTTTCTTTTTTTTTTAATTTTTATTAAGGAACAGTGTGTTTTTCCAGGACGCATCAGCTGCAAGTCAAGTCGTTGTTTTCAGTTTAGCTGTGGAGGACGCAGCTCAGCTCAGCTCCAAGTCAAATTGTTGTTTTCAATCTAGTTGTGGAGGGCGCAGCTCACTGGCCCATGTGGGAATTGAGCTGGCAACCTTGGTGTTATGAGCACTGCGCTCTAACCAACTGAGCCAACCGGCCACCCTGGCAGTTTCTTAAAAAGTGAATTACAGAGTTACCATATGACCCAGCAATTTCACTCCTAGATATGTACCCAAGACAACTGAAAATATGTGTCCACACAAAATCTTATGAATATTCATAGCAGCATTATTTATAATAGCCAAAAAATAGAAACAGTCCTAATGTTCATGAACTGATGAGTGGATAAACAAAATGTGATATATCCATACAATGAAATATTACTCAGTCATAAAAAATAATAAGGTATGAATGTGTACTGCAACATGGAGGAGCCTTGAAAACATAATTCTAAGCAAAAGAAGCCAGACAAAATAGGCTATAGATACGTGATTCCATTTAGATGTATTGTCCAGAATAGGAAAATCTATAGAAGCAGAAAGCAAATTTATGGTTGTCAGAGGGATTGGGAAGGAGGGAATAGAGAGTGACTGCTAATGTGTACAGGTTTTCAGAGGGCAGAGAGGGAGCAGTGATGAAAATGTTCTGGAATTAGAGCATGGTGATTGTTGCACACGCTTGTAAAGATACTAAAAACTATGGAATTGTACACTTTATAAGGGTGAACTTTACCTCAAAACTGTAATTATTTTTAAAATACCATGTAGTATCATAGGTAGTAATACGTACAGTCATTTTAATGTATGGTACTCTATTATTCCTAGACTTCTCTTTTAAGAATGATAAATTTGATTTCTCTTGCAGCAACAAAATGGTTCAGCAAGTTCCAGAAAACATCGATTTTCCTGCTGAAGAAGAGAAAATCTTGCAGTTCTGGTCCGAATTTAATTGTTTTCAAGAATGCTTAAAGCAATCAAAACATAAGCCGAAGTATGTGAATTTGTTTGGTAAAGGTAGAGTCCTTAAGAATAGTCATTTCTTAGACTGCATTCCATTAAAGCAGAAACTTTTTATTCATCTTTGTAGTCCCAGAATCTCTTAGCTCTTTATATTGTGGATACTCTCAATAGTAGATATACAGGTGTGATTAAGCAATACAGTGAATGTTTAAATTAAAAAAAAACAAAAAACTTTTTACAGTAAAAGACACGCTGCCATTAATCCCCCTCAAAATACTCCCCCTCACTTCAAACACACTTATCCCATCGTTCTTGCCACTTTCTGAAGCAATTCTGGAAGTCCTCTTTCGCGTCTTTAGTTGCGCTGTCATGGTTGCCTCGATGTACTGAATTGATTCAAACACTTACCTTTCATGGTCATTTTGACTTTGGGGAAGAGCCAGAAGTCACACAGTGCCAGAACTGGTAAATAAGGTAGATGAGGACATATGGTAATGTTTTTATTTAACAGAAATTGCTGTACCAGAAGCAATGTATGACAGAGCCTTTCCATTGTGATCACAAAATATGGTGAATGCTGCTGCCAAGTGCCATCCGACAGAAAGGCAGAGATCGTCAATTTGGGAAATGGTGCGTCGAACCTTAGTAACAGTCTGTGACAAGTTTCAACTTGTTCTGTGCAGTCGGGTGTGAGCTACGGTTGAGAGAAGGTGTGTTTTGAAGTGTGCTGTGAATCATCCTCCATCATGACAGTGCTCCTTGTCACACATCGCTTCTAGTATATGGCAAATTCTGTCAAATAAAAACATTACCATGTGTCTTCATCCACCTTATTCACCGGATCTGGCAGCATGCGACTTCTGGCTCTTCCCCAAAGTCAAAATGATTCAGGACATCGAGGCAGCCATGACAGCGCAACTAAAGACACTCAGGAAAGAGGACTTCCAGAACTGCTTCAGAAAGTGGCAAGAACGATGGGATAAGTGTGTTCAAAGCAAGGGGGAGTATTTTGAGGGGGATTAATGGCAATGTGTCTTTTACTGTAATAAATTTTTTTAATTTAGACATTCACTGTATTTTTGGATCACACCCTGTATATTAAATGAGTGAGTTCTTAGTTATTGGGGTAGATTCAGTTTCTTTAAGAGTTCTTCTGAATAGGTTAACTTAAGTGTTCTAATAAAAGTAAGATGTTCTCAAACAATTCAAATTTGGACCTGTTGTTGAATAGAGTTTATATATCACTCTCTTCCTTTCCATTTTTTTCATTATCACCTCCTCATTAAGTATTTATACTAGTAGTAGCCTTCTGTTAGGGTACTTCCTGCCTCTAGTCTCCATTCACCTGAAGTCCAGTCCTTTCTTTAATTACTGTTTTTATCATGTATCTCATGTGCTCAGAAACTATGAGATAGGTGTTCGTTGCCCTATTTTTCTAATGAATAATTTCATTCAACATCAGTATGAATAACTTGGATTATGTCGTAGAACTAATAAATGAAGAATGGATGGCCCAATGGAGGTCTCTCCAGCTCTGCTGTAGATCTCTAGTAAATATCTAATCAGTTATCTGAATTTCCTGATCTCACTGCTTTTCTTCTCCCTGAAGACTCCACTGTCACAGGAGCCAGCTATAGAAAAATGTTGTCCTAAATTTTTGCTGTCTATTTTAAACCAACTTACCATATTTTTATCAATTCTGTTAGATTTACCTTCTACGATGGTCCTCCTTTTGCAACTGGACTACCTCACTACGGACATATACTTGCAGGGACAATTAAAGACATAGTTACAAGATATGCTCACCAGAGTGGGTTTCACGTTGACAGAAGATTTGGATGGGATTGTCATGGCTTACCTGTGGTATGTTTGAGTCACCAGCCTTATAATGTTTTGATTTTTTTAAGCATTCGATTTCATCATATAGTGTGTTAAAGTATGATGAACTTTTACTATAGCAGACCTTTTCTTCTACTTCATTTCTGTAATACTATTTATAGTTCATTTTCTCTGTAGATTTTCTGAAAACTAATTTATTTAAATCTGTTTTATTTGCTAGAACTGCTGAATTGCATTTGTTCCATAGGGCAGGGTTGTTAACAATCTTACCGTAAATTTTCAGGAATATGAAATCGATAAGACTCTGGGAATCCGAGGACCAGAGGATGTAACCAAAATGGGGATTGTAGAGTATAACAATCAGTGCCGAGCAATTGTGATGAGGTATTCTACTGAGTGGAAGGTATGTTATTTTCAGTAGAATGAATAAAAATTTTAAGTTTAAATGGGAGTTTAAATGGTTTATGGTCCTTTGTGCTTTTTATGATGCTCTCAAAAGTATGGCTGTCCATGTGAGGTTGTGACTTTAGAGGGGTCGACCATCCTTTTAAAGGAGTGTTTAGTTTCCATCTCCAACCCTATTAGACTGTAGCTTAAACTCTTATTTCTGAGTGCTTGATTAGTCTTGCATTTTTAATCTCCTACCTACTCACAGTATAGGACAGGAATCAGGCTGTCCTAGCTAATACATTAACTTGAATGTTGTAATAAAAAAATTCAGACGTGAAAATCAATTCAACTTTGGACCCATTGTTACATTAATTTGACTCCTATCTTGCCCACTTCTCTTCGTAGTAGTAGAGCTCCCACAGCTGGTACCTCTTAAGTAACTGTCAAGCGCTGTCCGCGTTCTTGTTCTTAGAAACAAAGGTCCTCGACTCCGTTTTCCTCCCGGGCTCTTAGATTGGTTAGTATGTCTGTATAGCTTAAAAACAGGTCTGGCTTTTGTTTTCTTCATCTTCTCCATCTTACCACTTGGACTTCTCGAACTTACTGTCCTTCAGAATTCCCTGTTCTGCCAATGGTATCAGTCTTCCAGGGTTCAAACATTAATCCTCATGATCAAATCAAGTGCCAAATCCTATCAGGACTTTCTCCTTAATATCTCTAGTCATTTATTTTCATTCCTATAACCTTTCCCTAGCTTCTCACCCACCATTGTCTCTATTTCTCTAACAGTCTCCTAATTGGTCTCTTGCTCACGTTCTTCCCACTCAGCCTGCTGAGTTCTCTCTCACAAGACTGTTTATCTTGCTCTTTCCTGCTCAAAACATTGAGTAGCTTCTCTTCATTGGTGAATAAAATTTTGCTTCATCAACCTGAAAATCGAAGCTTCTCAGTTTTCTCCTAACCTAATTTTCTTTAACTTTCTTGCCTGGTCACCAGTAGGAGAAAATCTTGATGATTATAATATGCATGGGGGCTTTGTTTTTTCCTTAAAAAACTTTTTTTTTAACTTTTCATTTTGAAATAATTTAGACTCATTAAAAATTGCAAAAGTGGTCTGAAGAGCTCCCCTATATCCTTCACCCACTTCCCAACTAACATCATCAATAACCATAGTATAATTGTCAAAAGCAGGAAATTAACATTGACACAATACTTTTGACCTTATTCAGAGTTAACCAGTTGTCCTACTGATTTTTATTTTTGAACCAAGATCCAATTTAGAAGCACACATTGCATTTAGTTGTCATACCTTCTTAGTCTCCTTTAATCTGGAACATTCCCCTAGTCTTTCTTTGTCATTTATGACCTTGTCACTTTTAAAGAGTACAGACCAGTTATTTTGTAGAACGTCCCTCAATATCTGATATTTCCTCAGATATTGGTTTTGCATTTTTAGAAGGAAGGCTTCAGAAGTGACATTATACCCTGCTAAGTCTATCATGTCAAGAGGCCTGTAATGCCAATATGTCTCATTGGTGATGTTAACTGTGTTTACTAAGATGACCTCTGTCAGCTTTCTTCATTGTAAAGTTGGAGTTTTTCCTTTGTATTTAATAAGTATCCTATGGGGAGATTCTTTGCAAATATCCTGTTTCTTTTATACTTTAACTCAGTAATTTTAGCATCCATTGATAATTTGTGCTAGCAACAGTTATACCTGTGGTGTTTTCCAAATGGTAGTTTTGCTACACTTTCATAAAGGAATATTAATATTTTTTATGACATAGCATAATATTTTTTTATAATATTATCTTTGTAATATTTAAATAACATTATCTGCATATAGGATGAATGCCACACAAAAAACTGGCTCTTAACCTTACTGTGTGTTGATTGTAATGTAGATTTACTTGAACCATTGATCTGTTTTCTCAAAATCATTATGTGTGTTGATAATAGAAGTAAAACTCATTGATGTCCAATAATAAATATCGTTCTCTAATGACTCTAATATTTATATTTTTAAGTCTACTGTTACCAGACTTGGTCGATGGATTGACTTTGACAATGACTATAAAACTCTGTATCCTCAATTCATGGAATCTGTCTGGTAGGTTTATTTGAAATTATAAATATAATAAATATTCTGTTATATTAGTGGAGAGATTCTCTAGCATGAATCAGTTTTCAGGTCCATAATTATTTACCTGAAATTTTTGGGAATGGATATGTTTTGATTTTGTTCTTAAAGACTTTATTTTTATAGAGCATTTTTAGGTTCACAGTAAAATTAGGAGGAAGGTACAGAGATTCCCATGTGCCCTGTGCCCCCATGTGCACAGCCTCCCCCACTGTCAGCATCCCCGTCAGACAGGACATTTGTTACAACTGAACCTTCATTGATACTTTTCAGTCACCCAAAGTCCATAGTTTACTTTAGCGTTCATTCTTGTTGTGCATTCTATAGTTTGGGGCAAATTTGTAATGACATATATCCATCTAGTGTCATACAGAGATTGGTTTTTTAATTCAGTAAATTTTAGATTCTAGATGGGTAATAAGATATGCATGTATTCTGTCATATACAATGGCTCCAGAAGATTGAGCAGCAACCTGTAATCAAATACGTTAGTATTTCTGCATCAGAACATACAATTGTTCACACTAAGTAGAATAAAGAATATAAATGGCCTGATATCGGTTAAAAGGGTTTTTTTTGCCATAATGGATTGATAGAAAATTTAGGGAAACTTTGGTTTCAGAAGTTTGTTTTTTAAGAATTAAGTCTAAGAGATTGTGTACTTAAATTTTATACTGAGAGAAGGTGTATAGTGCAGTCACTGTTCGATAAGTTTCAAAATGGATTTTTCTTCTTTTTACTATTATAAGACAACTGTTGTAGTGCCAGTCTTCATAGGTGATTTAACTTGAGCCTCCCACTATAGTCTGAGAATCACTACATTTCATTAGTGGCTAAGCAGCATTATTATGGTTGTAAAATGTCCTCTGTGCATAACTCAGGCCTTGAGGAAGTCCTGCTTTTATCGAACTATGCATAATTACAGGGGAGTTGCAAAGGTCTTTTGTAGGATGCACTTTCATTGCACTGCCTGGTAGGTGCTTGTGGCTCCTTCCCCTTTCCTGACCACCTGCTCACATCCGTTAGTCAGCATCTGCTGCACCTGCTGGCACGTGTTCTTTGCCTTTGAGGAGCGACATACCTGGGGGCAGTTCTCGGAGCTTTTGGCTCTGATGTGTCCCTGTGCACGTACCTCCAGGCCCGTGGAAGCTGATCAGCTTCTCTGACATACCAGGGACTTGGGACGGGGGGCTTCCCATTCACTGAGCAGTTGGAGTTCTCAGGATTAGAGCATCTAAACACCAGGGTTTGTGTTAAACATCTGAAAAAGGAGTACTGTTTATGTTCTAGATCAAGGCAATTAAGCACTTAAATGTGGTTTTCCTCCCTGAGAAACTGAATTTCTAATGCTAATGAATCTAAATTTAAATGAGCACTGGTGGCAAGTGCCTGCATGTTGGGAAATACAGCTCTGTGTCATACTTCTTAATTTACACAAAACTTACTTGAATCAGGAAAACAGTTTCTTAAACCTCTTGGTATTTGAGTGTTAATGTTACTGAGGAACGAACATGTTGGCGTGTAAATAAGTCACATAGACCTCGGGTGAATATAGAAAATAGTAGGAGCTTCCTTTACTACATAGTAGCAGATACCAGCGTTAGTGATGGTGGCAATTGAGATTGCAGCTCTGCTTTGGAGTGTGTGAAGTAGTTCCGCATGAATTTTCCTAGATCCAGACAGTCCTGTGGATTGGGTTAGGACCCTGTTTGGGGTGAAGGCCGGTGACTAACTTGCCTGAGATCACACAGCTAATTTTATGGCTCTTAGGTGTGAAAACTGGGTATTATGATAGCAATCTAACACTCTTCCTCTAGTTCCCTGTGAATATCCTTGCATCAAAGTATATAATTTAAGATCGAGGTTAAGTTGGGAAATGTGTTATAAAACATTACTTTTTAAGCTTTATTTAAAGCCAAAAGAATAGGATGAAAACATATGCACAGTTTTCACAAAATATATTTTAGCAAAGGGGAGAGAGTTTAATACATTTATTGTGACAGGCACATAGGAATTGGACTATAAAAATTAATTTTAAAATGGCACCTATGCATTCAGGCATCCAGTTACCTAGAAGTGAGTAGTCACCACGGGAGAAGTTGGGATGACTTACTGACATTTGCAGTGCTTTGGTACATTGAGCTTAAAGCAACATTTGTAAGTATTCAATGAAAGTTTTTGATTAGGAGAGATCCCTGGTCCTAATTTCAGTGGTTTATACTGTACTTTTTAAATTGCTTTGTAAAACTACCCATTATAGTGAAATTTAAGCAATAACACCAGACATCTATTAAGAAAAACAAAAACTGAAATTCCAGCTATAGTTAAAGATATTAGTGAAAATCTGTTTTTTAGCATTCCTAAAAAAATGCAAATATTTATACTGATATGTACAGTTTTACATAATTGTACAATACTTCACATTATTGTATAATACGGTGTCAGTTAACTTTTTCCAGTCAACATTAAGTCATGAACATCTTTCCATGTCAACAGATATTAGCACTTTTATGTCTATAGAATGTCTAATTATACTGGTCTGTTGTAATTTACCAGCTAGTCTTCAGTTGAGAGACATTGTGTTTTCACCTCTTTGGTTGACAGAAACCAGCATAAATGTTTGCATTTGGGGAAACAGACATTTGGTTTATAATCATTATAAAACTTTGTCTCTTTACTTTGCTAGGTGGGTTTTCAAACAACTCTATGATAAAGGCCTTATTTATAGAGGTGTGAAAGTCATGCCTTTCTCTACTGCGTGCAACACTCCACTTTCCAATTTCGAATCTCACCAGAATTACAAGGTATGTATGGCATCGAGTTACGTACATGGAAGTTAGGTGACTGGTGACCAGTCACTCCTCCAGAGGTGGGACGTCAGCCTGGGGCATCTTGTCAGTTTGATCATTCCTTACTGAGTGCTGCTAACATCGCCAGTCACTGAACCAACCAAGGCTCTGTTAAGATTAAAAACGAGGGGTTTTCCCCCATGAGATTTATGAATGCTGTGTCTTAATGTGATAGGTTGTGCTTGTTTTGATCATATTTTTGTGCCTCTCTTTGGTTAACAAGTGCAGCTCTGCCTTGTTTACCTTTAGTCACTATTTCAGAGGCGTTGTTGGTTGGGTGATTGTTATGCCTCATCTGGGACCTCATAGTTCCTTTATTCGTTAAAGATATTTGGAAAAAAATCTGATTAGGGATCAGTACACAGTATTATGATCTTTTCTCTGACGAAGGGAATGTTCTGCTGGTGGTGGTCTGGATAGAAGAGTTTAGACGTGCCTGATGTTTACAAAGTATTCTGCTTTACCTCATCTAGACAGAGAACGAAGGCAGGCAGTAAGTCTCCTGAAATTCTCTGTGAGCTGGCTGTTCTCATGTGTGTATATACAAGAGGTGTTATCATTTGTGAGAGTTTCTCTGTCCCTCTTTGTTTTTGAAGGAGATTGATTTTTTTGGAATTCTATATCATGGCTCAGATTTGGAAATTAAATTATTAAAACTTGCATTCTGAAAGTACTTTTCATCTTGCAGAATGCTTTCATGCATCCCATTTGATCTTTGCGAATCCTTGTGAGGTGAGCATTATTCCCATTGTCTCTTAAATGCCCTTCTATGCCAGCGCTCATGTTGTGTTGTATTTGTTTAAGAAAATATTTTAAGCACACATAAAATGTAGAGAATCTTATACTAAGCACTGTCTTTTTTTAACATCACTATAATACCATTATCACACCTAAAAAAATAATCATCAATCATCCTTAGTATTAAATACTTTATCATTCTTTAATTTCTACATATTATCAATGTTCACATTTGTGTATATCTGATAAATATCATATCCTTTGCCCCTCGGTTATTGTTAGTTTTTTGGGTCTGATTGTTTGTATTGGAATCTAAGGAAGGTTCATACATGGTAATAACTGTCTTTTTGGTCTCTTCCCTCCCCCACCCCCTTGAAAATTACTGTTTAGGAGACAGGTTTTTTTTGTTTGTTTGTTTTGTGTTTTTTTTTTAATTGGGGAAGGGGAACAGGACTTTATTGGGGAACAGTGTGTACTTCCAGGTCTGTTTTCCAAGTCAAGTTGTTGTCCTTTCGATCTTAGTTGTGGAGGGTGCCATTCAGCTTCAAGTTCTTGTCCTTTCAGTCTTAGTTGTGGAGGGCGCAGCTCAGTTCCAGGTCCAATTGCCCTTGCTAGTTGCAGGGGCGCAGCCCACCATCCCTTGCGGGAGTTGAACCGGCAACCTTGTGGTTGAGAGCCCACTGGCCCATGTGGGAATCGAACCGGCAGCCTTCGGAGTTAGGAGCATGGAGCTCTAACCGCCTGAGCCACCGGGCCGGCCCCAGGGGGACAGGTGTTTTTGTCTTGTAGAGTTTTCCACAATATGAATTTTCCTGATTACTTACTTCTTTATGGTCTAATTTAACATTTTCTCTGTCCTCTGTATTTTATAGAAATTAGTACTTCATTTTGATGTTTGTTTTTTTCCTTCTTTGTATATGTCATTAATAGAGGTCAGTATTTTGTTTATGGTTTTGGGGGAGGGGTGGTCAAGGGAAGGTGATTAAAATTTATAAACAATTAAATGCACAAATGTTAAGTGTACAATTTGATGGGTTCCAACAAAGGCGTCTTTTCTAAAAAAATACATCAAATAGTACAGATAACAGTTGATTAGTTTGACTTGTTTTTGTACTTTATAGAAATGGAAAGATGCACTATGTATTCTTTTGTATCTGGCTATTCGCACTCAACATTATGTTTCTGACAGTGATCTATGTCATGTGTCCTTACAGAGCTTTTGTTCTAATTTCTGTGTAGGTGCATGTACCACAATTTATTTATTTACAGTACCTTTGTCTTTTCCATTTCCTTCCATACATTCTGATAGGTAACCACTATGCTGAATTCGGTGTTTCTTTCCCATGCATATTTTTATACTTTTACTATCTACATAAGTATTGGCATTGTTCTGCATGTTTTTAAATCTTACCCACTGTACTAATTCTGTACCTTGTCTTTTATGCTACACATTATGTTTTAAATATTCTTTATCTTGATACTTGTAGCTTTAAGTTTATATTTAACTGCTGTATAGTATTTCACATAACAAATAGATTACAGTTTATTTTTTCATTCTTTTGATAAACATTTGAGTTATTTTGAAGGGACATAACTTCTTTTTTTAATGGTAACAAACAGTTTTGACCTAAACATTTTTATATAAACCCTTGTATACTTATGCTAGCATTTCCTTTGGCAATTAAATTTTTACATATTAGACCCCCATAATAGCTTATGAGCTCCTAGAATTTTCAAAGATTACATTCTCTTATTGGGAGTGAGCAAGCAGTGCAGAAGTAAATTGAGTTATAGGAGAAAGTCTTTCCAACTGTAAACCAGTTTGTAGTATGTAAAAATATTTATTTGTTGTCTAAATTTTTAGTTTTTAGAAGTCTGGTTGGTTTGATTATTTATGAAGTTCATGCTCATTGTGGAAAATTTGGAAACCATACAAAGATATAAAGAAGGAGAAAAAAATTATAATCCTAGTACCCATAGGCAATCATTATTAACGTTTTATTTAGGTTTCCCTTGAGAGGTTTTTTATTTTAATTTTTTTATATTCATTACTATACCTCCTAACATTCATGCTTTACATCTTAGTACCCATTGCCTGGTTTATTGATAAGACAACGTTTTTCTCCTCTTTCATTTACTTGTTCTACTATATTTACTTGCACAAAGTGACGACATCTGCCATGCCAACACCCAGATAAAATACAGGAAGAACCTTATGGACCTATTAATAGCTCTCCCCTCTCATGGTCTCTCTTCAGGTTAGCCCCACACCCTTTATCCCCACTTCCAATAGCATTGATTCATTTGTTGATGCTAAACTATAAATGAAATCATACAGTGTGCTCTTTTTGTGTCTGGCTTCTCGCTCAAGATTCTGTTTCTGAAAATCATCCATGTTGTGTGTTTTGTAGATCACCATTTTAATTACTGTCTAGTATTTTATCCTACTGTTGATGGGCATTTGGGTAAGTCTCAGTGTGTGGTTCTTATCAACAGTGCTACTGTGAACATTCTAGAACGTCTTTTGGGGAGCAGATAATACACACATTTCTGTTGTATTCATACCCAGGAGTGAAATTGTTGAATCATAGGGTACACTTACATTTAGCTCCAGTATAGGAGTTGGCAAATTCTGTAAAGGCCCAGACAGTAAATATTATATTTTTAGGCTTTGTTAGCCAGATGGTCTCTGTCTCAAGTACTCAATGCTGTCAAAACTATTCTTAGCTCTTGGGCTGTATGAAAACAGAGAACAGCCAGATTTGGCTTGTGGGCTGTGATTTGCTTCTCCCCATTCTAACAGAGTGCTCCAAAGTGGTTATACTGATTTGTACTCCCACTAGACAGTTCTGCCTACTCTGTCTCCTGCCAGTACTTGGCATTTTCTTTTTTCACTTTAGGAATTCACTGATTGTATATTTGTTGCCACTAAGGTTTGTTTTGGTTGTTTTTCTTTAATGAACTGAATTAATTTTGTAACCAAGTCCAAGCTCGTATTGCTTGCCACATAACAGCCAATGAGTCGAGTGAAAAGGGGTTAGGGCAAAGAAAGCTACTTACTCGGAAAGCCAGCAAGCCAAGAAGATGGCAGACTAGCATCCTAAAGAACCCTCTTAAGAAAATATAGAATTCAGCCTTCTTTTAAGTCAAGGGAACGGGCAACAGGAGGGGCAAGAGGTGACTGACACCCACAGACACCTGGGTGCCAGCAGGAGTCCTAGTTAGATGTGAAACATCTTTGTTCTTAGTCTGTTGATTCTAGTTGATGTGAAGCAGGTAAAATCTTTGATAAACAAATCATTATTTTTGCACATACTTCCCTTATCTCCTCCGAAGAGGTAGTTTCCCATAAGGGCCTGGTTTTTTTGTTTTGTTTTTTTTTTTAATAAATTTTATTGGGGAATATTAGGGGACAGCGTGTTTCCCCAGGGCCCATCAGCTTAAATTAGTTGTCCTTCAATCTAGTTGTGGAGGGCGCAGCTCAGCCCCAAGTCCAGTCGCCATTTTCAGTCTTTGTTGCATGAGGCGCAGCCCACCATCCCATGCGGGAATTGAACCAGCAACCTTGTTGTTAAGAGCTCGGGCTCTAACCAACTGAGCCAGCCGCCCCATAAGGGACTATTTTTATAAAACTCAAGCCACAAGCAGAATTCCTCTAATGATTAGCATGTCTGTATGCGAGACTAAGCAGAAGCAATTAACCTGAAGGCTATGGGAACAAAGCAGGCATGAGCAAGATGGAGTCAGAGAGGCCAAGCATTTCACCCTGTTACAATTTTGGCATATTGCAATTTCAAGTATATGATGTTTCAAAGTGACTTTTGGAATAAAGAATAATTATTTTCCAAAACAATTATCTTGTTGACCTACCTCTTTCTGGACTTATAAAATAGATCATTGAAATAGCAAAACCTCAATTATATATCCCTCTTGATACACTTAAAATGTTTTATTTGTGACTACAGTCATGCTTCGCTTAAGGATCTTTTAGGGGAATTTATTTTTGTGAAATTTCACAAACCTAGATGGTATAGCCTACTACACACTTAGGTGGTATGGTATAGCCTATTCCTCTGCAGGGGAGGAAAAATAATTGTCCTCTACCCGTCTGGGTTCTTGGCTGAGACATCCTTGTAATAAAAGATTAACAGGAGGAAAACAAAAAAGGTTTAATAATATGTGTATCTCTTATATACATGGGAGAGACCCAGGGAAACCAAGTAACTTGCCAAAACAGCTGACGTCACCACCTTAAATACCCTCTTCAGCTAAAGACAAAAGATGTTGAGGATGTGGGGGGCAGTCAGTGATGGGAAGTGATAAGGAAAAGCAAAGTAAACAAATGTAAAGTTGTTCTGCAGATTTACATAGTTGTCTTCTGCATTGATAAGAGTTTCTAAACATACTTCCTCTGCCTGGTACAGGGAGAGGTGACACCCTTACAAATGGTGATTTCTCTTACAAGTGTAAATGTCTTTTACAAAGGGTAACTTCTGCTTGGTTTTCAGAGCTTCTCCCATGTCTCAAAATTAATCAGCCTAAAATAATCCTTCTGCCAAATAGACATATTTGGGGATGACAAATTCTGTTCTCCTACAGCTCCTAGGCTAGACACCTATACAGCCTGTTACTGTACTAAATACTGCAGGCAACTTTAACACAATGCTAAGTACTTATGTAAAGTTTTGCCTTACTACCTTAGGAAGGGTATGACATCACTAGATGGTAGGAATATTTCAGCTCCATTATAATATGGGAGCACCACTATATATATATGGTCTACTGACCAAAATGTTGTGCGGTATGTAATTTAATTGTACTAAAGTAATTGTTAAGACTTTTAAAGTACATTAGAAAAAATGTCTTGCCTTGTATTTTATTTTTATAAATATGGCAAATGGTTTTATAAAGGCCATTTATTATGAAATCAATTTATTCTTGACGATTAATTCCTTTTTCTTTCGTGTCTATTGTGCATTTTGTAAAAAAAATACATCATTTTATTTCAGGATGTTCAAGATCCTTCAGTATTTGTAACTTTCCCTTTGGAGGAAGATGAAAATATATCTTTGGTTGCTTGGACAACTACTCCCTGGACTCTACCTAGTAACCTTGCCCTGTGTGTTAATCCAGTTATGCAATATGTGAAGATTAAAGGTAAGTGTGAGCCTCGTTACTCATGATTGGTATGGAAAAGATAATTTTGACATGTTTTGGGGGGGGGGAAATGAAATTGACATTTCTTTTTGGAGTAAAAATAAAAGTTTTTGAGCAAGTGTTAGACAGTCAGAAAATAACCTCTAAAAGAGTTTTTTTGGGGGGTTTTGTTTGTTTGCTTTTTGTTTTTTCATTTCTAATCTGTTAAATAACAAAATTCAGCCAAGTAAATTTGAAGGTCTAATTGGCTTATTAAGAGGGCAGCATCCTGTCTAACCACTAGAAGAGAACTCCTAGGGTTGTACAAAACGGCAGGTTTCTGTAGGAAGAAGGGTGGGGAAATGGAGCTATTAGAGGAAGAAAAGGAAGTGGGAGGTGAATAGCAAGGGTTTTATTATCATGCAGATTGCCTCATCTTTCTGTGAGGATGGGAAGGGATGGAGAGAGCTCAGGTGACAGATTACGTCATTGGTGTTGACCAGAAAATTCCAAACTGGTCGATTAAGATTATGTTTCTGAGAGAGGTTGAAGCAGCTATTAGGTCAGGTGATAAGTCTAGGTTTGGTATCATGGGCTTTTAGCCTGAGTCACCATTTTGGGCCTGTGGTTTTCTCTTTAGCAGATTGAAAATGTAACACACAAAAAATTAAAATAGTACACAGATACAAAAAGTAAACTTTCCTTATAATTTTCAGATTTTAATACACCTTTGCACATCATGCCCCTATTATAAAAGAATTAGAGTGGTGGCATCTCATCATTATTAGGAATCTCTGATGTGCGTTTTTTTAATACCGCCAAGCAGTTTGCTGAGTTCAGATACTTGAGTGTGGAATCAGCATCAGATCCACAGGGTAAGGGCTCAGTCCCACAAGACTCTCCCACCACCACACCCCCACTTTAGACTCCAGTCACACAGGTCCAGGTCGTCACCTATGCTTCTGACCTCCTCAGGTTCATTTAATTTGCTTAAGCAGATCACAGAACTCAGAAATATTGTACTTATTAGATTACCAGTTTATTTTAAAAGGGTATGATAAAGGATACAGATGAAAAGCCAGACGAAGTGTACAGAGGGTGAAGTCTGGAAGGGTTCTGAGCACAGGAGCTTCTGTCCCCATGGAACAAGGGTGGGACGAACGTGGCTCTCATCAGTTAGAAAACTCTAAGGGTTTTAGGAGCTCTGCCTAGAACAGGGACTAAGACCAAATACAGAGGGCACCAAAAAAATATATACACATTTTAAGAAAGGAAAAAACTATTAAAATTGTAATACTCAATAATAAAAGATGAATACTAGTCGTGTGTATACTTTTTTTGGCACCCCCGCTATATGTGACAAATTTTAATATCACAGAACCAGTACCAGACCTTGACTTTGTGCCTTTCAAATATTCCCTTATAGAAAGTTAACCATAGTCTCAATGAGGCCCTTTCCAGAAAGATTTATATGAAAAAGGAAGATCAATACCTTTAGGTTTTGACAGTTTATGGAGGGAGGGGGGAAGCCAGGGAAATAAAAATGCATAGCCAGAAAAAGTCCGCCTTATGACAGTTGATCCACAGTAGCTTTTGCTGGCAAGAGCAAAATACTGAGAAAGGAAGAAAGGAATGGGAGAGAATTGCGGGTGAGAAAACAGGTGTTTTTATTATTATTTAGCTGTGCCTTGGGAATGAATAGGACCAAGAGTTGGTTTGTTAGGATACCTGCTGGGAAAGGGCTGTTGTCCACACAGAACCTGGGTCTGGTGCCCAGCTACTTCTCCAGACAGTTTCATCCCGTCTGCACAGATTGCCTGTGTCACCTCAGAGATGTGGCCATTGTGTGTGAGCCTGACAGTCTTAGGGGCCTTCTGGCTGAGGTTTCAATCATCATGTCTTTCATCTGCCTGGATGTGCCCTCTGGTACTTGGTGGACCATGTGTCCTGAGTTTTATTCCGAAAATGTAGGGTCTATTTATTAAGAAGTTTCTGGGGGGTCAGAGCTGGTGATTGGCAGAATTATTTATAGCAGTTTTTTAATGAATAAATCATAGATTCTCATTTTTCTTAAAGTTAGCTAAATGTATATCGTAGGCTCTAGTAAATTCTTCGGTATGTCATACTTCATAGGTGGCAGTTTAACTTAGCCTAAGTTTTTGTAAGGCAATTTGTCAGTATCTATTAAATTTTAAATGTTTATACATTTGTACCAGTTTTTCTGTTCCAGTAAGGACAAAGATACATATAAGGATACTTGTTATCCTGCTGTTTATAGTAGTAATCATTTGAAAACTTCTGAAATGTCTAGTATTAGTTGATATGTTAAAAACTAATTTGTACTTCCATTAAAATGGAGTATTGTAGAGCTATTTAAAAGAATGAGAAAGGTGTATGTGTGCTGATACATGAAAAGATGTCCACAGTATATTACATGACAACAAATTACAAAACTTTATTGCGTTATATCCCACAATTATTTTTTTTTAAATAACCCATTCACATAACACGTATGTTACTATATATGTAGAAAAATGCCTGGAGGAACAGGCACTCAAATGAGTGCCTAAGGGTGGGTGAGATTACCAAGGTAATCTGTGAGCTTCTTGGCATGTTCACATTATGACTTTGAAACGTTCCCATGTATTACCTTTGGCAGGAGAAAATATTGATTTACTTAAAATGGACAGAGATGCAATTAACAACAACTAATGAGCTGCCTAATAGGTTTTGATGTTTTTGTCTTTTTCATATCTAGGAAGCAGCGTGTCCTAGCATTCTTTTTAGTATTTTTCTGTCAGTGCTGAGCACACTGGATGCAGATGATACAGGAGAACCTGAAGGAAAAAGTATGCTGATGTATGTTTTCAGAGTAAGCTAGTCTGAATATCACTGAAGTCCACTTTTTCCATTGTTCTTATAGATATTGTCAGAGGAAAATTACTCATTTTAATGGAAGCCCGATTGCCAGCCCTCTATAAATTGGAGAGTGACTATGAGATCCTTGAAAGGTAAATAGACAAGTCATTGATTTGTGCATAGGAGTGTGTCTTTAGTTTGAAAAAGTAAGACACTCTATTATCCAAAAGCTATATTATTCAAGTTTAGTTTTAAGTGCTAATGTTGCAGGAAAAGAGGGTCCTTGGTTTCATGTAGGAAAGAATTCAAATGTGAGCCGATACAGAGTTTAAAGTAGAGGTAAGTTTATTTAGCAGAGTCAGTAAGAAAAAAAAGGCCATTCTATAGCCAGAGTGGTTTTCTGTGGCTAGTGGAAGAGAGACCCCCTCCATCGCAGGCTAGGGTTTGTGTGAATTTTCTGCTTCCATGGAAAATTCATTGGTATGGAGGGGTGGAGGCAGGGAGGAAAACTATGGTACGTTTATCTTTAACTTCAGTAAGATGCAAGAAGGGTCGGGGCAGGTTTGTCTTTAACTCCTGTAAAACACAGACTGTGTTTTCTTTCTGTGGCCTTTACTACGTGGATGGTCCTAATGGAATCTGTAGTCGTTCAGTGATTTGCTGCGTCACTGATTAGCGCCTGTCTGAGTCCCGTGTCTTGGAGCTGTAGGCAGCAGGCTGGGAATCCGAGCTCCGAGTTTCTTCTGAAAAACGGCCTCATGCCCCTTCTCATATTATTAGTATTGGTCGAAGTACTTAGGCATTGTGACTACGGAACAAGTAAACCAGAAGGGAGTAGTGGCTTGATGTGTGGCTGCAGCCTCGTTTCTTTCACAGTTTGAATCTAATTGTGTTTGCCTTTCTGCTTTTTCTAGATTTCCTGGTGCCTCTCTCAAAGGCAAGAAATACAGGCCCCTGTTTGACTATTTTGTGAAGGTGAGCGTAGGGACCTGTACTGCAGGGGTTTTCCACAGCCAGTGTACAGCACAGTAGTACCTTGGTTTTCAGATGTCTACGTTGATGAACATTTCGGTGTACGAACGCTATCAATTTTGTGCATCTGTGGTATCGTTAGATAGTAAAATTCATGCCAAATTTGCAGTTTTAGGGATTGACTTTAAATGTCTGGAATGGATTAATCCATTTTGCATCACTTTCTATGGTGAAACTGTGCCTCGGTTTTCAGATGTTTCAGAACTCGAACCGACTTCCCAAATGGATTACGTTTGCAAACCGAGGTACCACTGTATCTGCTAACTGGAGCGATATGGTGGTAACTAGAGTGGTATTCACATTGCCTTGTTGTTACATTGTTCGTATGAGTGTGCCTGCATTCAAGTCTGTTAGTATAAAACGAAATTCAATTCTATTTGCATTGCCTTCTTGTTCTAATAATTAAAATCCTATGGGATATTTAAAATCTTTTTCTCAAATTACATAAAAAATCACTTATATTTGATAAGATTTATGTGTGTATATTTTTATTGTTTATAGTCTACATATCACCCAGGAATGGGAGGGTTTTTTTGTTTTTTCTTTTACAGATTTAGAATAGTGCTCAGAATAAAACTGTGTGCAAAAGTAAATAGAGTTCATTTCAAGGAAGCTGACAAGGTGGGTGCTTGAAATCTAGCACCACAACAAAGCTCAGACATTTAGTAACTTAGTTTTCTTAGGAACCAGAAAGCTGTTTTATGTAGTTTTCATTTTCTGACAACAGAATTCTCAGCTGTAGTTGCAGACCCCGCCACCAAGAAAGGAACAGGGTCAGCAGGAGTTCCCTGCTGGTCTTTATTAATAGGTCTTGGAGTAAAATGCTGAGCAGCACCCTCAGATGGCCTTTACACTTAGGTAAAGATTACGTTCAGCTGTGCACAGCAGGAGCTGGCACACCTTACACCCTTGGCCAGGATAAACCGTTTGCCCACCTGCCTGTCCTGGTTCAGTGTAGGATAGAGCTTGGTTACCACAGGCAGTGCTGCTCCCACCCGCCTCTTTCTTGCACACAGGTCTCCCCATGCGCCTAGTCTCCTTGCTCTGAGTGGGACCCCCTGTGCCCTGCCTGGTGTGGCCCCTTCCTGCACACACTTGCCAGCACGTTCCTTGCTGGTGTTTTCCATTCTCCACGAGTCAGACCTGCTTCCTAGTCACAGCCCCTAGTGTTGCTCTAAATACATCGTTTGTGCAAACTGCCCTTTTTTCCCTCCCTCCCTACCTTTATTTTCATTAAGTTTTCCTTCTGTTTAAAAAAAATCTCTCATCTTTCTGTCATGTGATATCTGCTGGAGTTCAATCCACTCATAAAGGCTGAACTTAGATGCCACCTGAAAAACAGTGTTTTCTGAAATGCCCCTTTGGTTTCTCCTTCTGAAAAACCGTCATTACTGCATTCTTCTCATATATAATCACATATTTTGTTCTATATTATATTTGTTTTTGTCTTAAAATTCTTCCAGTAAATCGGTGACTCTTAACCTTTCTGAACCACAGACCCTGTTGAGAACCTGAGGAAAGCTCAACCCTCTCAGAAAATGCACATGGACACTCTAGATAGGAACTTTCGGTTCAGTCAGAGGTCTGTCTGGAATAAGTACTCAGTATGTAGAATTAAGTTGAGTAACACCTATCCACTCAGTTAGCTTCCTGAAATTTCTGGGACCTTCCATGAATTTTAGATAGATGCTTCAAATTCTGTTGTATAACTACAATACACGTGTTCTGAAATATTAAATACGAGCTATGAGAGTGGGTGCTGTATATGTTTGGGAGGCAGCACTGCCGCTGTCTGCTGACTGCAGACCCCCCTCAGCTTCAGCAGGGCAGGATCCAGAGCTGACCCCTGAGAGGTAGGAATCAGTGTGGGGTATCTTGTTCTACAGTTACAAAAGTAAGATACTTTGGGTTCCTTGTTCCTTCCTATGGACTCGAAGGTTCTAAGGACACACATATTCTCTCTCCATGTTTAAACCATGGAAGACATACCTTTCGGCACCTGTTATACCATACCCCAACATCCCAAGTAATCTGCGTCACAGCAATTACAAATTTATGGTGATTTTATATGTTTAGTGTTAAACAAGTGCTAAACAGTTACAGAGCTGTGATGTAGTTGAAGATGATACTGTATTTGGAACCGGAAGACTTTGTTTCAGGTCCTGTCTTCATCATTGCTGGCTGTGTGATTTGGGCAAACCATTTCATCTTTGTTGTGAGTTGTTCACCCGTGAGATGCAAATACAACCAGAATATTTTTAAAACATGGAAACACTAATACCTTTTTCACAGGATTACAGGTTTAATTGTGCAAATCATTTCTGAAAGTACTTTTTACAAAGGCAGAGAGGAGAAAGCAAAGGGTCAGTTTGGCTAAAACAAAGGGTAGGTGAAAAGAAATACTAAGAGATGAAGGGAGAAATCGTAGGTATGTAGCCTTATATTTATTAACCTGACTTTATTGTTGTTGCAAAGGAAATCCCCTCAAAGTGTTACAGAGGGTGAAGTGCCTGTGAATACAATTTGTAACTCTTAGCTCCCTCATTCTGTTTCCTTCAAGGTTTGCCTTCTACAACTGAATAACTTGAGTTGGTCTGGAAGGAGAAAGAGAAGCAAAGCGTATGCAGTGATTGAAAATACAGTTGACCCTTGAACAAGGGTTTGAACTGTTCACTTATATACAGATTTTACTTAACCAACCGTGGACCAAAAACTGTTTTTCACATTCCCTGAGCATCTGCAGATTGAGAATACGGTTTTCCATTTGCAGTTGGTGGAATACAAGGATGCGAAGGGCCAACTGTAGAGTTAAAAGTTATACTCAGGTTTCGAGTACATGGGGGTCGGTGTCCCTAACCCCTGCATTGTTCAAGGGTCAACTGTATAGCAGGAAGGGCAGGGTTTAAGGAGTCTGTATATTCTCTGAGTCTGTTTGATAAACTACATGCTGGGGGTGCAGCATGTCCAGAAGAATTCATGACAAAGCCCATTTTGTATTAAGGAAGTTAGAAAATTCTCTCTGCAAGTCTCGGATACTTACAAGTGATGAATCATTCTTCATGGCGTTAATGTATAGAATTAGCATGTTTCTTCCCAATCTGAATTACTGTCATTTCCATTGCTGAAAATAATTTCCCATGTTAAATGTTTTTTCAGGCTTTAAAAACTTACTAAATTAATATTGTCATATGGTAGTGTTTCATCCTTTAAGCCTGCTGACATTTCTTTTCCAGTATAAAGAGAATGGGGCTTTTACTGTGCTTGTTGACAACTACGTGAGGGAAGAAGAAGGCACCGGGGTTGTACATCAAGCTCCTTACTTCGGCGCTGTGAGTAGTATAAATCTTGCAAGTGTATTTATAAGAAGTAAATGTCAGTGGCCACTGAGTCATCACCGTGTGTGTGTGTGCGTGTGTGTGTTGTCACCGTTCTCGTTTAAGCCATGGGGTCAGCCTGTTTTCAGGCTCATGCCCCCAAGGACGGCTTATAAAATTTGCGTCTTTGATTCCTTTTCACACAGAGCTGTTTTCTGAAAAGGATGGGCCAACTTCTGTGTGTTGTTAGGTGTTTAGTCTTTCTAAAAGGCAGGCTATATTTTCATTCCTTCATGATCTACTTACCGTACACTTTGCTCTTCATGGTATGCAGTTCTGTGAGTTTGGACAATGGCGTAGGGGTGGGCTGTCACTACAACCATCAAATTGTGGATTCCATCATCGCTGCTGTGTTCTTGACAAAATACTTCATGATCTGAAGGGAGAATTTCACCTCTCTTCTCAGAACTCTACAGTGTGGTTAATTTTAAATTTTGCCCAGAGCAATTTTTTTAAAAATATAATCTTTTTAATGTAATTTGTAGATGAATAAAATAGAAGAGTGTAGGGATTAAGGGCACGTGTTTTAGAGCAAAGCAGACCTTGTGCTCAGTCAAAGACCTGGGTAGTCCCAGGGTAAGTTACTTGGCTTGGCTGGATTTCCTTTTCCTCCTCTGTAACAGGGTGTTAGTACCTGCCTACCTGGAGACGTGCAGGTATTAAATGGAATCTTCTATAAAGAGTGCCTGGCACCGTGAGAGTGTACACAGTCACAGTTGCCAATGCAGTACCCACTGGGGACCCACAGACTCTTCTCGGCCTGATCATTTTGTCCGTGGTAGGGTGGTAAGCTAGTCTGTTCCCACTGGTCATTCTATTTTCATATATAACCTCTGCAGAGATTTTTATTATGGAGATCTTCGATACACAAAAGAAAATATTGTATTAAATCCTTATGTTCACATCATCCAGCTGCATTAATTATCAACATTTCGGGGATTCCATTTTATCTGTCTTATTCTCTCCCCTTCCCCCATATCTTTATTTTGACTGGAAGATTTTGAAGTTAATCATCAACATCATATCTTTCATCTGTAAATACTTCTGTATATGTTTCTGATTGATAAGAACTTTTATTTTTAATATAGCCACCATGCCATGTTAAACCCAGTAAAATTAACAATTTCTTACTATTCCCTAATTCTTGGTCAGTATTCAAATTTGGTGGAAGCAATCTTGATGTTACTATTTATTGAGTTTTAGGAACTAGTCAAATTTCAGTTATTCATAATAGTTTTAGGGTCAACTGTTACGGTTGCTCCACTGAGACTAAATAATAAAAAGAAAACTTCATGATTTTTGAATTGTAGTTTTGGATTTCTTTTTAAATGTGACTAATTTGTCATTTACTATAGTAATACCTCATATATATCTGCCTGAATGCCAGGCAGATTCATGTTATAGAAGATCAGATCCTTAAACTACAGCCTTTAACCCCATTCAGTAGAGATTTTCTGAAAGACCCCCCACTCCCCCCCGGTGGCATCTCTGCCAAGCCACGTGCTCTGTGGTCTCTGCAATCAACACTTCTACAGGACTGTGTGGACATCCCCAGTCTTCCTGGCTTCATTCAGGAATGCTTCCCTTAGCTAGGCAAGCTGGGCGGGACTGTTTGTGCTGTACTAGACATTTCTGATTGCCGGGCTTTGGGGCTCGTCCTGCCTGTTGCACAGGTGCTTGTTGGGTAGGCCATCACTGCCTGTGCTGTTAGCATGCCCATGTGTCGCATTACACTAGGCAGCCCTCACACAATGAGAATTGACACAGGCCCGGATGGAAGCGTATTTGCTTTCCATCTTCACTGAGCCTGAGACAGTCCCTTTCATTTTAGGTTCGTGTAGCATAGCATAGCGGTGAAGACTCTGGACTTGAGCGAGGCTCTTTGGTTTTGAACATGAACATTGGGTGCCTTGCTGCTGAGTTCATTTCTCTCTCTGTGCCACAGCTTCCTCATCTAGAAGACGGGGTAGTTGTTGGTATTTGTGAGGGCAACACATGGTGAAACCTAGTGCAGCAGGCAGCCTTTTTCGTAGCATTGTTGTGAAGGTTAAATGAGCTAAGTAGTAAAATGTTCAGAGTTTTTGTCTGATACAGCGTTTTCTGTGTTTGTTTTAATTATTAACACTACTCAAAATGTGTTCCTGGAGCACTGTTGTGTAATCTAGGTGAGCTGGGATACCTGGGGCCCAGGTAAAGTGAGTACTTGGGATTTGATTAGGATTGCCATCTTCCAGGTGCGCCTTGACAGGATGCAAATCCGTACGCATGTTAACTGTCATGCAATACTGCATAGGGTCGTACCTTATACCTGCGTGTGCTTTTGGGTGCAGATGCATGTGCTTCTAGTGTTTTGTGCAGATGGTGTGCATAAATGCTGCTGTTATATATCACATTTGGTTTTAATATATTCATGTGCGTCCCCTTTTTCCTTACTTGGTGGATACTCTAATATATATAGGGGTCTATTAAATAATGGCTGGGAAGACTGGGCTAGATGATCTAATCTGTCCAACTGTAAGGCTCTGTGATTCTCTGAATTGTCTTTGAATTAACTTCAGTTGAGAGGATAATTACAGCTGATTATATCTAGTATTTGTCAGAATACTGAAAAATTCTCCTATAAATCTACCGCCTCATGCACTCCCCTCTTGCCCCACCCACTTAAACTGTTTCATTCTTTCTTCCTTCCCTCACCCCCTTTGCTTTCCCAGGATGACTATCGGGTCTGTATGGACTTCAACATTATTCAGAAAGACTCTGTCCCTGTTTGCCCTGTGGATGCTTCAGGCTGTTTCACAGCTGAAGTGACAGATTTCGTGGGACAGTATGTGAAGGTCTGTGAATGGATGACATAGAAAGATGTCACTTTCGTCATACTTTTTTCATTAATCAGTTTTTATCAGATAGCTTCCACATCTGGAATTTTTTTCCAGGAAGTTGTTTTTGTTTTGTTTCATTTCGTTTTGTTTTGTTTCAGCACAAAATCAGGAAAGATAGACAGATAGTATCAGCTACATTCCAAGGGTCTAGTCTCTTCAGAGGAAGCGTGCTATAGTTTCAAGCATAGGAATTAGAAAAACTGGACTCTTTTTTGGGACTTATGAAGCAACTTTGTGACCGTGGGGTAATCATTGCTGATTGAAAACTTCACTACCTTGAATGTATGGAATGTACTTAAAAAAAGTATGTGAAGTGACACAGTGGCTAAAATACAGACCAAATATTTTTATAATTTATTTGTGCCTTTTACTCATAATAGAGGTATCCAAATATCAGATTTTAGTAATTATATTGTGTTACTAAGTATTATAGGATATTTTAATGGCTGGATTTTAATTTTTTTGACAGGATGCTGACAAAAATGTCATCAGGACCCTGAAGGAACAAGGCCGACTTCTTGTCGCCACCACCTTCACTCACAACTACCCTTTCTGCTGGAGGTGAGAAGAAATGAAATGAAGACTGTGTTGCAGCTAGAGCTTTAGATTTGTAGATACACTTAATACGTGTGCCCATCCCATCAGTTTGTGGATCCCATCTCATTTGTATCCTTTGAGTTAGTGTTTAGAAACTGCCTTCTTGTTTCAAAAAGAATTTTGTAAATGCATACAGTTATTTCTTTCCTCGGGAGTAGTGTGAGAAATATAGTAGTCTCCTGTGCCACAGAGAAAAACCCAGTTCTTTCCTACTGTGTTTCTTTATCCTGTTAGTCTCCTTTACTACTCGACTAAAACACTTCACTTCTGACACTTTTGGTCACCAAAATTGTGAAGGTTATTCCCCACACCAACCAGTTTTTCTGCGATACCAGCTGGATTGCCTACAATTTAATTGAATGCTGACACTATCTATCCAGAGATAGCATCAGATCCCATAGATGAAGGGCTCAGTACCATTAGATTCCATCTCTATCTGTTTCTCTCCTCTCCTCTCCTCTCCCTCTCTCTCTGTCTCTGTCTGTGTCTCTCTCTTTCTCCAGATGCCAGTCGAAAACCCAGGTTGTCCCGACGTACCAACTGTAGATCTGAGGTTCCAACTAACGCCTCCTGATTTTCTAGAGAGGCTTACAGAACTCCGGAAAACACTTACTTACATTTACTAGTTGATTAAATGACATAATGAAGGGTACAGATGAACAGCTAGATAAAGAGATACATAGAGTGAGGTCTGGGAGGGTCCTGAGTACAGGAGCTTCTGTCCCCATGGAGTAGGGGTGCGTCACCCTCCCGATACGTTCACCAACTTGAAAGTTTCCTAACCCCTGTACTTTTGAGATTTTTATGGAGGTTTCATCATGAGTCATGATGGATCTTTAACTCCATTTTCAGCCCTTCTCCCCTCTCAGAAGGATGGAGGGAGGGGCTGAAAATTCCAAGTTTCTATCATGGCTTGTTCTTTGGTGACCAGCCCTTATCCAGGACCCCACACAGAGTCACCTCATTAGAACAAAAGACAGTCCTACGGTATAACCCAGGAAATTATAAGGGTTTCAGGAGCTCTGTGCCAGGAACCAGGGGCAGAGACCTGTGTATGTGTGTGTGTTTTCTGTTATCTCATATATACAAATATGTTCTGTATTGTGGCCACATTACTTTAGGATGAGATACATCACTAAAGTTTTCGAATGGAATTTAGTGAAAAATATGTGATACAAGTTTTCATACAAGAGCATTATAAAGATATGGGTGAAAATGGAATGTTCAGTGGCATGTTTCCACGTTTCATCTTTGCTGAAGTTGACTTCATTTTTTAGACAGTTTTTTGGTATTTTGGAGAGAAATGACCAATACTGAGGACCTGCACATTAGTTTTGCAGTGGGAATGAACATCAGCAGAAAGCCGGAGGGGTGGAGGTGATTTCAGGAGGAAAATAAAGGTCATTGTGAGCCTGGTGCCTGCATCCCTGTCTCACCAGCCCATTTTCACGTTTGCTTCCCCAGGTCTGACACACCCCTCATTTACAAGGCGGTGCCCAGCTGGTTCGTGCGGGTGGAGCACATGGTAGACCAGCTGCTGAATAACAATGACCAGTGCTACTGGTGAGCAGTGACACGTGTCTTCATTGTGTCCTTTGTCTTGTAGTTAGTGAGTATTGGTTCACACTTCCCCCAAATTACAATACTTTTAATAGCCATCTTTTATTGTATATTGTAAGAATGCCTGTTTTTTTATTCTGCATTTTTAGGAGAACAAAACGATATTATATAACAAAGTAGCATCCTTATGATAAGGCATATAGAGAAGCTTTTTAAAAGAAAAATAAAAACAGTGGAAATGAGAAATTGCTGTTTATTTAATTTACAGAATGGAATAACTGAAAAAAATCTGGCTATACTCTCAGAGTTTGTCAGCTTTAATAAAATAATAGTCGTTTTGAGGATAAACGTTTATTTTTGGATGTACCTACAAAAGCCATTTATAATTACAGTAGACCCTTGAACAACGCAGGCGTTAGGGGCACCAACCTCTGCGCAGTCAAAAATCCTTGTATAACTACAGTCACCCTCCACATCCCTGGATTCCCGACCTCCGAGTTGACCTTTGAATAACACGGGTTTGAACTGCGCAGACAGATGAAAACAACCTATGTCTCAGTGGACCCGTGTTGTTCAGGGATCAGCTGCACTGCTTTGAGTCTTAGGGAGTTCCATGGGGGTGATGGTGTCTTGCGCAGGCTGGCTTCATGGAGAAGCTCTGTGGGGACAGAAGCCAAGGTCCTAGCTCATATCTGACTGCAGACAGGTGTTACTTCAACCTAGAGGTACAAATATAAAGTGGAGTAAGGCTACATCTATGGTTCCAGAAGAATGTTTTTCACTGAGTTTGGAGGGTAATCACTATTTCTTACTTCCCACAACAGCCCAACTCACCTTAAAAACTGCATTTGATTTTGGAACAATGGGGAGAACTCAGGGCAGTAAAAGGAAATGGCTATAGTTTTCTATATTTTCTAGCAAAGTGACTTAATTTTTCAAGAAAAAGCAATTTTTTCCGTTTTTATACCTAGGCAGCTCTTTAGTTCCACTAATGTGTGAAGTGCTGGGTATGGAATATTAGTAGGGTAGCCTCGTGGGGGGTGCAGGCCTATAAACTGACATTTATTATATAGGACTGTAACCATAGTACCTGAGAGAATAGGATGTCTGGGACCTCACTCAGCCTTGAGCTTGGGAAGGTTACCTGCAAAGCCAAACCTCAAAGGATAAGGAGCTATTTACCAGTCAGAGGCAGTAGAAGCTTGGAGGGTTGAAATGGAGTGAAGGTTATCACGGGAGGAATGGTACGAGCAAAGGCGGTGGGATGGGAAGCCGCCTTCTAAGGAGCCTCATTGCTAGAGCCTGAAGTGCAATGCCAAGGGGACCGACTGCAGGTGAGCCTGGACAGGCAGCTACCCACTGGCTACCGGTAGCCTAGCCTGTTGGGACTCATAGGTGATTGGGAGCCTCTTTCTAGAGAGTTACAGGTAAAGCGTTATTGTGTGGATGACCCAGAGACTAGCCCTGAGTGGGACCAGGCTGACTAGCATCATGGTGACTGTCAAAGGATTGTGAAGAGCAGTTGAAGAGCAAGGGGGGGAGTGCTGTGGGGTTTCCTATTAAAGAACTTCTTCATGGGATGAGTTCACAGCATCCACTGTGGGTCACCTGGTCTGTCTGTGCAAAAGACCATTTCCTATGTGTGAGCTCAGCGTTTCCAGGGTGTTAGGTTCACAAAGTGTCATACAAAGGTTTGTACAGACCTCGTTTACAAATTTACTTACTGATGTTCTTACATGATTGTGTATCTGAACTGTTTATTGCAGGGTCCCAGAGTTTGTGCGAGAAAAGCGATTTGGAAATTGGTTGAAAGATGCACATGACTGGGCAATTTCTAGAAACAGATACTGGGGCACCCCTATCCCACTGTGGGTCAGCGAGGACTTCGAGGAGGTGAGGCTGGCAGTGTGTCCCCTTATTGGTTTTGCTGGAGACTTTTGTTCATGCCGTCGGAACATAGGGTAGAAGAATATGATTTTTCTTTTTCTTTGCCCCTTTCTTATTTCATCTATTTTTTCTCATTATTGCTTCCTATAATTATGACATAAATAAGAATTATTGGGGTTTTTAATTTTTATTTTGCAGTGCTTTAAGAGAATTTTTTTAAATTTCCCTTGTAAAAGTGGAGAACGCAATTTGTCTTTTTCTCAAGGAAACCACACAGTAAATTGTTTGTGTTGCTCAGATCTTTTTCTCCTTTTGAGTTACTGAGGAACAAAACATGGACTCTGGCCCCTGCACTAAGTTATAGTGCATTAAACCTACCTTATAGTGATAAAAAAAAAAAGGAAGACTTAAAAAGAAATTACCAAAACATTGCAGACCTGTATAAACCAAGTGATTATGTAAGTGTATATGTGTGTATGTCTATATAAACCTATATAGGTAGTACAAAAGACATGTTCCCATGATGGGCCCTTCCATCCAGCCCTGAGAGCTGAGAGCACTAGAGCAGTCATGAACCGCAGCAGCCCAGGGACCCCTGTGATTCTTCTGTGTGGAGGGACCTGAAAGGCAACAGAGAAGCCACTGAATCAGAATCCTTTTCAGGACTGATCGGGAGAGGCCGTGGGTGTTCACTAGGTAGCGGACAGCCCTGGCTGAGACCCACAGCGGCGCCTGGCGGTGCACCCCCTGTCAGATGGTTCCCCCCTTTGTGAGTACCCCAGCGGGGCCCATCTCTCAGCCTCCTTCTCTGGACATAATCTTAGCATCTTGTGACATAATTCTTTTTATTCAGCAAAGTAATTTAGTTCTAGCTTTGACTTGGGAAGATTCAGATTAAAGAGCCAAACTCAAGTGCCAGGAGAAAACTAAGATGCCTTAGAATAATAGTCTAGGCATTTTACTTCTGGTTATTGTTGGCAAAGATTTGGACATAGTAATCCTGGCCTCCCTCTGATGTAGGAGTAGGTAGCAAAGAAGTGAAATCTGCTCACCTCTTCAGACAGTGACCTGCATACAGCCTTCCGTAAGGGTAAGACATGTTGATGACGACTGTGCTTAAGTTTCTAAAACTAAACGTGAGCATTACACAAATTAACTCTGTGTGATCTCTGGCTCTGAGGGATTCCTACTCTTTAACTTTGTTCTGACAGGTGGTATGCGTTGGGTCAACAGCAGAACTTGAAGAACTGTCAGGAGCAAAGGTCTCAGATCTCCACAGAGAGAGGTCAGTTCTAGATGTTTGATTCATGTCAGTTCTGCCATTCAGAGAGGATCAGGCTAGGTCCTAGCCTGATAAGACATGGTCTGTGTAACAGATCACAGAGCTCATGTAGGAATGAAACACCGGTTTGCCGAATTCCAGGTTGTTGCTGACTCAGGTCTTACTGAGGAGTGGTTACCTCTGTCCTGAGTTAGGTGACAGGGGACTTTGGTATATAACCTTAAGTCTGTCATAACTGCCAATATTTCTGTTTGTAGATGCATATGAAAGAGCTTGTGTGTGGATATACGCCCTGCCACCTAAATGTTTGAGTCATTCCCCAGAGAAGAGGGTACAGCACACTATCTTTTGGCAACAACTCATCTCTTTAGCTATTGCCATTTACCACCACCCCTGGTTTTGTCCTATCCTACACTTCAAATTTCTATTTTTTATTGAACTTGCTTTTTTTCATATTGAAAAAAAAATGACATTGCCCACGTGCCAAAAATAAATGGAAATTGAAAGAAAAAGTTTGTCAGGACATTGTGTTTCCTACTGGCAATTAAACTGCAAGTTTTGTTGTGCTTAAAATTAATAGAAATGGCTACTTTTTTGTTTATTAGCATCGACCATCTGACTATTCCTTCACGCTGTGGGAAGGGATCGTTGCATCGTATCTCTGAAGTGTTTGACTGTTGGTTCGAGAGTGGCAGCATGCCTTATGCTCAAGTTCATTATCCATTTGAAAACAAGAGGGAGTTTGAGGATGTGTTTCCTGCAGACTTCATTGCCGAAGGCATTGACCAGACCAGAGGATGGTATGTTCTTGTTCCTTCAAGTGCTTCATTGTTTTGATTTTATTTAGCGGTTATTATACTGAGCACCTACCTAGCCTTTATCAGCTGTTTGCTAGGGAGCTTGTGTCCGATGAGACAGGCTCTGCCTCTGCCCCTGCCCCCTGCTCTTCACCAAACAAACTAGTAAAGTGTCTTTTGAGTAGGAATCTCGTACTATGCTGGGCTGCAGTTTAATGTTTGAATTATCTCACTGACGTCTTAGAATATAGAGATTTGTTTCACTGGAAGTTTAAGTGATACAAAGCACAATATGTGTCATAGCTTGTTTTCTTCAAATCATTTATTCACATGTTTAATGAGTATTTATATACAAGATAATGGGTTGGGTGCTACAGATTTGGGGGAGACTTGGAAATGTGCTCAGATGTTCGACTAACCTTACAAAATTAACATTCTGAAAAAAATCTAGATTAAGAAAAAAACACGGGGAGGAGATTTTGGCATCAGTTTTATCTGGTGCCTATTTAAAACAGTACCCTCATGTTCTTAATTATCAAAAGGTAAGTCACATTCTTACCTTTTGTGGATGAGATTGGCTGGCCAGGTTCTAATTACACTTTCATCAGTGATGTTTCTGCAGGAGTGTTTAGGAATGTGGCTATCGTTTTCTGCTTTTACAAATCACAGTGGTCATCACAAGGGATTGAATTCCAGCCTTAGTGCTTTGGACTGTGCTGTTTTCAGCTTCTAATCCACTTACCTGTAAGAGCCCCATCCAGGCACAAACTGCTGTTCTTAGGAAGGACCTGATGACTCACCAGGAGGCTGTTTCTCTGAGGAGTGGTGCACTTGGCAACTCTCCTTATGTGGGTCCCTGTGCACACACTGCCTCCTCCCCCTTCCCTCAGGTGTGGCTGCCTCTCCTCAGCACCAGAGTCCTCGTGACCTGCCCTAGAGGAAGGGATGTCTGGTCAGGGACTTACTAGGCGTGGGGTGTGGTTTTCATCCTCGGCAGTTCACATCCTATGATGGTCTTGAGGTGCAAGATCAGGTTGGAGGTGATACGAGCATCACTTACATGAAAGTGATGCAGTTCTTTTAGGGAATAAGCTAGCTAGCAAATAAATGACATATGTGATATCCGACAGAATAAAACATTTTCTGTGTTCCTGTAGTCCATCTTTTGACTTTTGGATGAGAATGCTTTTTCATCTTTTTTTATCATCAGACTGTCCCATAGACCCTGTGCTAAAGGCGACACCTGTCTCTTGATGATTAGCCTTGCATTTGGGGAGGTCCTGAGAGGCCACCCAGTGCTGCCCTGCCCTGCCTTATGGCTGTCCGCCTGGCTCTCTGAAGAGGGCCTTGGTATTGTCCTCACTCTGGGCCTTCACTTGCTTTAAATAAAGCACATGTTTTCCCTAATCAGAAGCTCTAATGTGACTTATCCACTGTGGGTCCTGCATGTAATTTTCAGCAATCCAGATGTGATGCTAATGTGTCACCAGAAATAAGAACCTTTGCTTTAAATGATTATCACGTTATCACAAGCTATAACAGATCTAAAATAGAAATTCAGTTCAGTAAGTCAACAGTGTTTCCCTATGCTTGGTCTCCTTTTCTGTTTGTTTTTTTTTTTAACTATTTCTTTGTTCGATTTTTTCCAGGTTCTACACCCTGCTGGTGCTCTCCACAGCTCTGTTTGGGCAGCCACCTTTCAGGAACGTGATTGTGAATGGGCTCGTCCTCGCGAGGCAGGTGCCCCCTTGGTGTAATGCCAGGCTCTAGCTCCCCTTCATTCTGGCAGCCAGGTTCTGGTTGGATCTAACCATTCTGGAGCTGAGGAATGCCCCAGTTCTGTTCCCACGGTTTTCCCTCTATTTTGCTGCTCCTTGCTGTCCTCCTCTTCATCCAGCTCCTGTCCTGTGTACTCCTCCATGTTCTGTTCAGCATGCCTTCTCCACACACCCCTCGCTTAGGGAGAAGGGCAGGACTGAGGGCTAAGCCTCATGGAGGAGGCAGCAATTTCCTGTGGTATTTCTAGTCAAAACAGTATTTATCATTTTAGAATTTTATGAAGTATTTTGCTTACAGCTCTTATGTAATCTGTGCAGTGCTCCTTTAAGGTAGACTTCTGTTGTCCTCTTTTTAATATATGAGGAAGTTATGGGTTCTGGAGGCTTCTAATATTATTTAGAAGTCTTATTTTTCTAATGCCTCTAGTCACTAAAAGTCAAATCGTAAATGAATAGAGATGCTTACTAGATACCCTACTTTGTGTACTGTTAGAGGGGGAGGAGGACACCTAACAGGTTACGCCAGGCCTTGTTGTGAGCATGTAGATGTCTTAACCTCATTTTACCCCCAGAACTATTGGAGATGGGTTCTTTAATTACCCTGTTTTGATACTGCGGAATTTGAGGTACAGAAAATCTAAGTAACTTGCCCAAGGTCACACAGCAAAATAAGTCTGGCTCTACAGTCTGTGCTTTTTTAAATTTTTAATTGAAAATTTTCTTGAATTGCAGATTTGTGTGCCGTTGTAAAAAATAACAGACCCCTTGCGAACTTTGCCCACTTTCCCCAATGGTCAAATTTTCAAAACTGTACTACATTGTCACAACCAGGATGTTGCTGCAATCCACTCTTCTTCAGATTTCCCCAGTTTTGCGGGTACTGATTTGCTGTGCGTATTTAGTTAAGTACAGCTTTATCACATGAGTAGGTTCCTGTACTATCAGCACAGTCAAGATACTGGACCCTTTCAGCATCACAGGATCCCTCTGTTGCCCACATCCTCCTGCCCCTCCACCCTCATCTCCAGCCCTGGCAACACTAATCTGTTCCCCATCTGTGGAATTTTTTCATTTCCGGTGTGTTACATAAGTAGAATCATACCGTATACAACATTTGGGATTGGTTTTTTCACTCAGTGTGATTCCTTAGAGGTTCCTCAGATGCTTGTGTATCCGTAGTTCCTTCCCATTGCTGAGCAGAGTCCCTTGGGGAGGGTGACCAATTGGACTGTTTACCTGCTGAAGGACATCAGGATTGTTTCCAGTGTTTGCTAACAATGAGCAAAGCTGTGAGCTTTGTTACGGGTTTTGTGTGAATGTAAGTTTTCATTTCTTTGGGATACATGCCAAGCCTGTGGTTTTAACTGTTACATTATGTCTTCCTGCCTTCATCTGTCCTAAAGCTTCTCCATTGACTCAACACAGTATTCAAAAAGAAGCTTGCTGATATTAACAGAACAACTTGAACATTAGCTTGTGTGCCATTTGCATTTATGTATTCCAACTGAAAATAATCTGTAACCATAGATAAAGATAAATTGTGATGTTGACTTATTTAATTGACATCTCCCTTTTGTTTTCAAGTGATGGCCAAAAAATGAGCAAACGGAAAAAGAATTATCCAGATCCACTTTCAATCATCCATAAATATGGTGCTGACGCTCTCAGGTACAAACCAGTGCTCTGCCTTGTGTGTATTTGTCATTTTTTATGTAAACATCTCTCCTTCTGTTAATCATGTTCCTTAGATTTGGTTTATAACCAGCTTTTTAAAAACGTATCTCTGTATTAGGGAGAGTTACATTTGTATAGTGTTGACTTGAAATCCCCAAGGTAGTTTTCTAAATAATAAAGACATTTCCAAATCTAGAGACCCTTGGAGGATGAGGACCTGTGCTGGGTTTCGTTGAGCAGCCAGGGACTCCCAGGCCAGTTGCTGGTGTTTCTGCCTTACTCCCTCTCTAAAGTTTCCATCTCGTTGGAGTTATATTCTTTATTTCAGTTTTGCACTTATTCTCCACAAGAGCCACAGTAGGAATTTTCATGCCATAGCAAATAAAAATTAATACTGAAAAGCTTTTAGAGAATGTGAGCCGCTGTCTGAAGTAGCCACAGTCTCATGAACACTGAGTGTTCAGGTTCAAAGCCACCCCCTCTGCCAGCCCCTCTATGGTGTCAGAGCACACAGCTGCTCCGTGAGTCTCCGGTACCTGTCTGTGGTGACCTAGGAGAACACTGGCTGCTTCCTCTGGGTTCTCCCACGCCGCCGTGGCCTGCACTGCAGCCAGCCCAGGACATCGTCTAGATTGGTGTGGGGTGACATCTCCCTTATAATTTGATAGGTCTCTTACATGTCAAAGTGAGAGCTTTGTCGGTTTTAAATAGACCACTAGAAGAATTCAAATTATCCCCTGTAGTAGGAAAAAAAAAATGCTAAGTTTGGTGTTGCCCTGCCAAATGTTAGTTAATCTTGGTTACTGTCAGCGTTCCTTTTCTGTATAATTTTTCTCTTCTAGATTATATCTGATTAACTCCCCGGTGGTGAGAGCAGAAAACCTCCGTTTTAAAGAGGAGGGTGTGCGCGACGTCTTGAAGGATGTGCTGCTCCCTTGGTACAACGCCTATCGCTTCTTCATCCAGAATGTCCTGAGGCTGCAGAAGGTGTGGGCCGTAGCGCTCTGGGTGGGGGCTCAGAGCCACTGGGGAGTGCACAGATGAAGGCATCGAGGGTCCTTGCTGGGCTGGGAGCGTGGGCCCAGAGCTAGACCATCTGTGCAGGCTCCCCTCTGCAGACACAGGGCCTCAGCTGGATGTTCATCTAGTCAGCCAATTCCCTTCCCCTCGTGGAACCAGTTGGGGTGGGGTGTGGGGGAGCCAGTGAAGAGTGAATGCCTGGTAAAGGCCGCCGTAGGTGTGGTTAAGGAAGGTCCCTCAGTGGGTGCATCTGGGCTGAGACAGAAATTCTCACTGAGTTGTTAGGATTTAAAATACCGATTGTGATACATGTGAAAGAGCCTTCAGAGCGTTGCCTGCTGGCCTGGGAGGCGTTCTCTGAGAAGCCACCTCCCCTGCACCGCTGACTGCTCTCAGGCTAGCAGGCTTCATGACACATGTGCCTGTCTGTGCTTTCAGGACTCGTTTGAGGTCAGGGCCCAGATACCTCTCATTTTTGTATCTCCAGCACCTTACCAGCAGAATTGTGTACTAAGTTACTGTTGACTAAACATGAGATGTTATTCCTTCCTGAAAAATTCATGGGAAAACTGAGCTTTGAACATCACACTCCAGCAGTCTGGTCACTTGCTTCCTGCTGCCTCTGGCTTGTCTAGGTCTGCTGACAAACCTTCCCAGTGGGCACTTTTCCCTGTGAATGTAGAAAGGCAATCGTCTTCCCCAGGCCCCTAGTGTGTTCCTGGCGTTTGATCCTGCTGTCTCTCAAGGCCAACAGTCCTTGGGCAGGTCCACTTGCAGGCCTCTGCTGGTCTGCAGTTCTTGTCTGGGCATGTCAGCAAGACACAGGCTCCACCATCAGGCACATAAATCAGGGCAAGGGTCAGCGTGGCTGCTGCCTGCCAGCCTGGTAGTGATGCTGTGTGAGCAGGGACAGGTGGGCTGGGCCTTCAGAACTGAGGAAGATTTTGCAAAGGAAAAAGAAGGGGTAGACTGGAGCGCTCTGGGTAAAACGAATAATATAAGCAGAGACATTAATTCCTGGTGCTCATTTTCAGTTTAGAGACAGTTACCCAGTGCTTGCCAGTTCTGTTGTCTTTCCCTCCTAAGATTTAAAGCAATTAAACCCTGTACTTATTGACAAGATTTTGGATTATTCCTCTATTCATGGTCATTCTTTTGTGCAGAGGAATAATTTTTTCCTAAATTCTCCTTATTTCACTCAAAATTGTAATTCACTGATTGATGACTTAATATCCCAAGTTTAGAGCTTAGCTGGAAAATATTACTACTAAGAATCAGAAATTTAGATTGCCAGTAGGTCTGCAGTTTTGGTTGTTGTGTATTTGTTGTTTTTTGGTTGGCTCTTGCTTTTCAGTTTAAATGATTTAAAAAGTTCATTTCTTTACATTAATTTCCCCCAAGCATCCAGAACGTTTCAATAATTGTCAATTACTAGGAGGAAGAAATGGAATTCCTCTACAATGAGAACACAACTAAAGAAAGCGCCAACATCACAGATCGGTGGGTCCTGTCCTTCATGCAGTCGCTCATTGCGTTCTTTGAGACCGAAATGGCAGGTGCGTCTCTCCTCCCGTGCTCCCAGGACTAAAGACTCTTCTCTTTAGGATTGCTCTTTAGATATTTAACTTTTTATTAAAAACATAGAGGAAATTTTATAGAAATTTTAAGAGATACAGAATAGTAGATAAGCAATTGTTTCTTTCAACACTCAAATGTAATTTTGTTAAGGCTTGTTCCTTGTAGAAATGTGTCCAAGGCCTAGGCAATTGTGTCAGAATATCCAGTGGCCTCACCCCTCAACAGGTACCACATGGGCCTGTGGAATCACAGGCTTCAGTACTGGGTGGCTGTGGGTTCAAAACCCAACTCTACCAGGTATCCCTGGGGAAGCATTGCCTAGTCTATGAACCTCACAGTTTCTTTCTGTGAAAAATGCCTACTTAGAGTTATTACAAGGCTCAAATAGAGATCATGTACATAATAAAGTAGCTGGCAGATAATGGCTACTCAATAAGTAGTACTTGTTAATATATTTTTTTATTTTCAGTTCTACTTTAATTATTAAATAAGTTGTCCTTGTTCAGTCTAGAAAAATTAGGAAATACAGAAAAGCAGTAATGGAGTAGACATTTCCCCACATTTCCATTACCTAACAACGAATTTGGTTTTATAGAGGTTGGAAAAGTTGGTTGTGTTGGTTTCCTTGAGGTAGAGATAGAACAACCATAAGTCAAGGTGAGAAATTGCAGAAAGTGTTGACTAGGATACCTGAGACCGGTCTGAGAGAACAGGTGGGCTTCCCTGTGCACACCCTGGCGAGGACGACCTGCCTCCGCCAGCGCCCTGTGGTCGCCGGGGCTGCGGTGCCGTTACAGCGCTCCAGTAGGGGCGCAGGCGGAGCAGCCTGTGCGGCATCGGGGTCTGCCCCTGGTCAGCCGGGCCGTGGCTGACTGCAGTAGCTGCCTCTGCACTGGGCACAGCAGGACCCTTAGCTGAGGAAATTGTGCATATTTATCAGTCATCTTGGAGGACTGTGTCCACCCCCGTAAACATTCAGAATAAGGGTCATGTGACTTTCAAGCTGCTGATAGACTTGAAGCTGGAAATGTGTGTGGGAAGCAGACTCCTGGGCTGGGAGTTCACGCTCCGGGGGACACCTGCTTGCTTTTCCCTCCTGAGTGAGATGAGTCGGTGGGAAACACTGCTGGGATTATTGCCTGGGGCCCCTGCCATCTTTGGGCAGCAGCTGCCGTGCCCTCCAGAGTGTACACCCTGGCCAGGACACGGCTCCCTGGCCGCGTGGGGAGTAGAGGTTAGGCAGCAGCTGTGCACGTGAGCTGAGTAATAAGAGCCAGGGGAGAAGCCAGGCGGTATGCGGACAGCTGACGGGGTGGGCTCCGGACCCAGACTCAATGCACCAGCCTGCCAGCTCATGCCATCAGCTCCCTGGTCAACATAGCGTCTGCAGGAGGAGCGTCCTTGAAGAATCGGCCACTTATGTTAGTGATCTCAGCAGTAGCTGCTGCTGTTTCCGTTTATTGTGTGCTCATTATATGTGGGCATAATTTACTCTGTAAGCTTTAAAACCTGAACATAGGAAACGCTGGCTTCCTAGAAGTCGAAAAGTGTTGGGAAACCTAGAAATAACTTAGGCCTCTGATCACAGAAATCCCGTCTAAGAAGGTGCAGCCAGCCAGTGATGGGCCTGGCCTAGAGCAGCTCTGCCCTTGGCAACTTCTACTGCGGGCTTAGAGCTTTATTGACAGTCACTGAACTCTTTTCACTAATATAAATTGTGTTGTTGTTGTGCAACAGAGTATCAGTTAAAAGGAAGGTGAATGGGAAAATCCTTAAAATAAGCCTGTGCCTCAAATAAGTTTACCTAGACGCCCTTACTTTCCTGCTTGCCCTCAGAGTTCCTCAGAGGAGCCTTCAAATCTTTCTACTCATAATTCCTCAAGGCTCTTTTCTCCTTCCACCACCTCCTTCAGCTTTCTTTCCTTGACTTACAAGCATACCTTGGATATACTGCGGGTTTGGTCCCAGACCTCCACAATAAAGCAAATATCCAATCAAGAATATCACAATACAGTGGTATCTCGGTTTTCGAACGTAATCCGTTGTGGAAGACCGTTCGAGTTCTGAAACGTTGGAAAACAGCCGACAGCTAGGCCTCAGGATCTTGCACTCAGCGGAAGCCACGTGACATGTGCGACTTCCGAGGCGTGTTCGAAAACCGAAGCATTTACTTCCAGGTTTATGGCGTTCGTAAACCAAGATGTTCGTCAATGGAGACGTTCGAAAACCGAGGTAATACTGTAAAGTGAATATCACATTAAAGCAAGTCACAAATTTTTTGGTTTCCCAGTGGGTATAGAAGTTACGTTTACACTATTAAGTGTGCATTAGCTTTATGTTTAAGAAAACAAATGTCCATACCTTCATTAAAAAAATGCTGAAAAATGCTGACTATCATCTGATCCTTCAGTGAGTTGTAATCTTTTTTGCTTGTGGAGGATGGATGGCTCGATGGCTGCTGACTGATCAGGATGGTGGTCACTGAAGGTTGGGATGGCTGTGGCAATTTCTTGAAATTAGACAACAATGAAGTTTGATGCATCAGTTGACTCTTCCTTTTCAGGAATGATTCCTCTGTAGCACGTGGTGCTGTTTGATGGCATTTTACCCACGATAGAACTTTCAAAATTGGAACCAATTCTCTCAAACCCTGCTGCTGTTTTATCAGCTAAGTTTATATAATATTCTAAATGCTTTGTTGTCATTTCAACAATTTTTGCCGCATTTTCACCAGGAGTAGTCATGCGACTCTTCCTTTCACTTGAACACTTAGAGGCCATTGTAAGTTTATTAATTAGCCTAATTTTAATATTGTTGTGTCTCAGGGAATAGAAAGACCTAAGGAGAAAGAGAGAGAGAGAGAGAGATGGGGAAATGTCCAGTCGATGGATCAATTAGAACACACACAACATTTATCGGCTAAGTTTGCCATCTTATGTGGGCGCAGTTCGTGGTGCCCCAAAACAATTAAAATTGTAACATCAAAGGTCACTGATCACAGATCACCAGAACAAGTATAATAATGAAAAGGTTTGAAATAATGCGAGGATTACCAAAGTGTGACAAGACACAAAGTGAGCAGATGCTGTTGGAAAAATGGTACCATAGACTTGCAGGTTTGCCACAAACCTTCAGTTTGTTTAAAAAAAAAAAAACACGTGTATTTTTTTTTCTTTATTGCGAATTACAATAAAGCAAAGCACGATAAAATGAGGTGTGGCTGTATTTTGACCTTTAGAAAGCCTGTCTGTTTTATTGATCACTCTTGCTGAGTTTCTTGCGGCAACACTACGGACAGTTAGGGCTGGGTGAGGGCTGGGTGGTTCTCTGTGGTGGGGGGAGGCTGAGCAGATTCACTGGGGCCCAGAGGCCAGGAGCACCCACCTCCCCATTTGTGACAACCAGAATGTCTCTCCGGACACTGCCAATGTCCCTTGTGGGACAGAGTTGTTCTGGTTGAGAAACACTGGCCTATGCTATGCCCCTTAGCCTCTAGTTTGAGCTTTTGGTATCGGTCTTAGCTGAGGTGCAGGGCAGCACAGGAAGGAAACTGGGCCTTCGTTGGGCTGCAGCATTGCCCAGCCCCAGGTACACGAGCCTCATGGAATCATGTGTGGGCAGCCTCGGCCTCTCCGCCACACATGGGTTTCCACTTTTCTCGCTGACAGTGGCTCACAGGGTGACTTGTGTGCATCTCTGGACACTTGACAGCCAGATAATACGTGCTCAGGGAGTGAGTGGTTGTGGTTGCTTCACTTGATTCTTCCTGTCTCCTTAACAAACAGGGCAGCCGTTGCGTGGCAGGGGGCTAACTGTTCTTTTCTGGCATCCACCCCTACCCCAAGTACTCAGAGGCTTAGTATATTCTCGCTGCCTGATTGATTGGTCTTACTTTTAGCTTATAGGCTCTATACTGTGGTGCCTCGCCTCGTCAAGTTTGTGGATGTTCTGACCAATTGGTATGTCAGAATGAACCGCAGAAGATTAAAGGTAAGCCCAGGCTGCTGTTGGGAAGAGCAAAAAGTGTAGGAAGTGTGAAAATTGAAGGAAAATAAGCAAAGCCAAAAGGAAAAGGAACATTTTCAAATGCTTTCAGTTTTTGAAGCTACCTTTCTATTTACTCATATATTGCATATTAACTATATTTATCGCCATTTGATGGATGGGGACCTGTAAGTTCTAAAAGTCACCTTGCATATTTTCAGAACAGTTATGGCCATGTCATAATGACGGAAAACTCTCAGGGCCATGCGGGTCTCAACTGAGCAGACCTCTTAAAACCCAAAATAAATTTATGCAAATATTTTCCAATGTTATGTACAACTGTGACATGAGGGACACCTCCTTGTTTGTACCTCTGGGAGTTATTTATGGACAAAAGTCATCCTTAAGCTTGTTGGGGATTTAGAGTGAGTGAAGCATGGGTCCTATCCTTGGACTTATGCCGAGCATGACAGAGATGATAGAAGACAGGAAGGGAGGGACGTCCATAGCACAGACCAGGCGGAAGCTCCCACTACCCATCAGCTTTGCCTTCAAATGTGTTCATGATAAAAGCCTGTAACAGAACGGTAATTTCAGTTGTTAAAATGTACACGTTATACATGTATGTGCGTAAATACACAATCTATAAGGACGTGCACTAAAATGTTTGCGGTAGTCTCTGGGTAACAACTTCATTAGGGTTGAGTTTTCTTTTTTGTTATCTTTATTTTTTTCCTATAATGACTTAATATAATTATTTTTTAAATGCATGGTATATACTAGTACTTTTTTTAAAAATAAGAAATTTTATCTGAAAGTACTTTAACTTGTTGTGTTAGCAACTCCTGTCTGTTGTGTGTGAACCTCACCGCCAGCCCTCAGGTTCTCTCGTCCGTCTTACCCTCATAGTTATAGACCCATTCCCTGTCAGCTGGGCCTCAGCGGTGGCATTTCAGCGCTGAACCCAGACCACCTGCTGTTGTGACCACTTGTCCTTGCTCTGTCTGTACACCGTTAGCTCTCTATGCGTTTCCTCTTTTTAATAAACTTGTTTTAACAATTTAATATGTGTTTCTTTTTTATTCCCTAGGGAGAAAATGGGAAGGGAGATTGTGTCATGGCCCTGGAGACCTTGTTTAGTGTTCTGCTCTCTCTGTGCAGAGTTATGGTGAGAGGCGTTGCCCCACTCTACAACTCCAGCCCTCTGGCTGCTTGCAGTACCTCTGTCTATTCTGTATTTGTTCCACCAGAAATAGAAATAGAAGTTTTAAAAGAAATCTCTAATTCCTTTTCAGAAGTCTTCTTAGGTTACATATGTCAAGTAAGGGCTCAGAAACAGTAGTTTCAAAAGCTGGATTGTTTCTTTTCACCACTGACAGTACATTTCAGGTCATGGTTCTTGCATCTAGACTGAATTGCCACAGTTCCCTTGAATAACATCCCTCATCTTCATGTGGATTCCTATAATTGTCTGTGAGTAACAGTGAAGCTCTTGATCTAATATGAATTAAATGACATACAAGTAAAACAATCTAGTTTTAATTCCCGTATTCTATGTCTGCTATTCCGGTGTAATTTATAAGCCTTCTATTTATTTTCTGAACATACACAGAATGCAAACCCACTTTGTATACCAGGTCCTGTGCCTGGTTCTTCACTTATGACCTCATTCACTTTCATTCCATGAAGCAGGTAGTGTTCCCCCAGTTTGCAGATGAGGTTTCCGAGTGTTACAGATGTTGAGTTCTCTTTACATTGACTTTGCTGGCACATGTCAGCAACTCCTGTGTTATTACAAACATCCTCCAGGATGCTTTGGATCCTGGCTTGACCCCTCTTGTGTTTCACGGGAAGTTCATCTCACCAAGTTCAAGATGCAGTCATTTCTCTTTCATAGGACGTGGAGTAAGTTCATGTCCACTTGTGTGCGTGTTCCTGTGTCAATCTGTAAAATGTTTAGTTCCTGTTTTCCACTCAGATCAGTTAATGATGGCTGCGTGTGAATGACATGATGTCCCCTGTCCTCATACAGGCACCCTATACACCTTTTCTTACTGAACTGATGTACCAGAATCTAAAAATGCTCATCGACCCGGTTTCTGTCCAGAACAAGGACACACTCAGCATCCACTACCTCATGCTGCCCCATGTTCGGTAAGAATCAAATATTAAGGCTCACTTACTTGGGCACTCAAGTGGAGCCCTCATCTGAGGCTTCAGAATGGGTGGGAGGATGCTCCGTGTGGAAGCACGGGCAGCACTGCAGCAGGGGCTGTGGGCAGGTCCGTGAGATCACCTTGGGGCTCTGCTGGGTACTGAGCAGCACACTCAGGCTTGCTACTCTTCACTACGTACCCCCAAAGCCAGCAGCACATGCTGTCCCCAAGTGCCTCACCGGGAGGCCTCACCACACCATCCGATGTTTAGCAGGACCCTCTTCCTCACTTAGGCATGCCTCCTGTTTGGGATTTTTTTTCCTTTTAAATCTAATCTCTTTCACATCCCTGCCTCTTCCAATCAGAGAGGAACTGATTGACAAGAAAACTGAGAGTGCAGTATCTCGAATGCAGTCTGTGATTGAACTTGGGCGAGTGATTCGAGACCGCAAAACTCTTCCTATAAAGGTTTGAGATTTTTTTTGTATTTTACATCGCATAGATCTAAATAATTATGTTTTTGAGTGTTTTCTTAATATAGCTTCCAGCAGGGGCATACATTTTTATTCTTTTCTGCAATAAGGGTTTAAATGACTTAGTACTAGTTGAGCCTAATTAGTCTGGAGCTGGCCATTTGGGTAAAATTCCATTTTTCTGCAGTTTTGAGGACTGGCGGCTTAGAGAACTTTTTCTTCCCTTTTCTTCCTAGTATCCTTTGAAAGAAATTGTGGTTATCCATCAAGATCCAGAAGCTCTGAATGATATCAGATCTTTGGAGAAGTATATCATTGAGGTAAGAAAGATGATTTGTCTCTTTGAGCCCAAATAGACTTCTTTACCTGAGAAGATTATTTTGATTAGTACTTTTCAGTGAACTGCACTTTAATGTATAATTTATCCTTTTTATTGTGTATAGCTGCATACGTAAATTTAACTATCCATAAAATTTTACACTTTGTTTAAAATCATCCTGAATTTTTACAATGTAATTATAATTCTTTAAAAATGATTTCAAGGTCAATGAATTTCCTTAACTTAGTTGGATCATTTATACCTTCATCCACTTCTCTTCCCCAAAGTACTTTTTGATAATGAATAAAAAGACTGTTCCTTCAAATTATACAAGTAACAAATGAGCACATTTGTTGTAAACAGTTGTAGGACTAGCACAGAGTACAACTTGAGTCCCTTCCTATCCCACTGGCTCCCAGTAATTCCGTCCCCTCCTAGGGCTGTTCGCAAGGGTATCTCCTGCCAGAGTTGTTCCTAGCACTTTACACACATGTACACACATTTGTACAGGCATATGCATCACCATTGGTTTTGTTTGTGCAGAGTGTATATAGTCTTTAACTTGCTTTTTGCACTTAGATTTTTTTTTTTTTTTTTACAGACATGATTTCTTTTTTTTCTTTGCCTAATTGGGGAATATTGGGAAACTGTGTTTCTCCAGTGCCCATCAGCTCCAAGTCGTTGTCCTTCAATTTAGTTGTGGAGGGCGCAGCTCCCTGGCCCAGATGGGAATCCAACCAGCAACCCTGTTGTTCAGAGCTCGCACTATAACCAACTGAACCATCTGGCCGCCCCCACTTAGAATTTCTTAAAGGGCATCCCATGTTAAGACATAGAGATCTGCTTTATTCTTTTTAACATCTGCATAATGTTCATTTCTGGCTATATCATAATTTAGTTAATTTTTGAGGTAAGATTTGTGTGTATCATCGTGCATATGTCAGGTATGGATGTTGCATAGATTCCTAGAAGTGAAGAGTCTAAATTAGTGTCAGTTGTCCTTCCAAAAAGCTTTATTCCATAATGTTTTAAAAACAAATATATCATAGTTTAAATTTTATTTTTATTTCTTTCACCAGTGGTATTTAAATTTACTATTGTAGAAATATTAATATCTATGTTGGTTTTGAATTGCTTGAGAATTCCAGGTAAATATTAGAAACTAAAGTGGTAAATTGTGTAATTAATGCCCCCAGATGTGGATAAAAATAGAATACATGTAAATAGGATATCTTAATCACTATAATGAGGTCACATGATACAGTTAAGCATAATGGCAAAACTAGACATTTCCCTACAACTTGCTTCAATCTACAATTCCGTGATATCTTTTTCATATTTCCTGTGCTCTCACCATTGCCTGCTGCGTTAGTAATCCTTAATTAGCACAATAGAGGCATGAAATATTATGATTGACTGATTCTTTTGGTTAGTTAACCTTGTGCTTTGAAATTGCTGAACAAATGTTACCCCTGAGAGGTGAAATTCATATTTCTAATTCTAGAGTCTTTTTAGTTAAGCTATGCTCAACTATCTTGACTGATCTGGATGAGAAAGATTTTTTCATACCATACAATTCAGTGGTTTTTAGTATTATTTATAGAGTTGTGCAACCAGTCACCACAATTTTATAACATTTTCATAAAGAAACCCAATACCCATTAGCTTTCATGCACCATTTTTCCTTTAAGATCCCACCAAATGTGTGTACATGTGTGTAACCTAGCAACCATGAATAGGTTTTCTGTCTCTGGGTGTGCCTACTCTGAACATTTCATATAAATAGAATCACAAAATATATGGTCTTTTGTGTCTGACTTGTTTCACTTAATGCCAGGGTCATTTATGTTATAGCATGAATCAGTGTTTCTTTCTTTTATATTGCTAAATAACAGTCCATTGTGTGGATGGACCGCACTTTTTTATCCATTCACAGCTGATGGATATTTGGGTTGTTGCACTTTTTGGTTGTTGTGAATAATGTTGCTATGAATGTTTGCGTGTAATTTTTTGTGGACATATGTTTTCATTTCTCTCATTTTTGTTTCATCTTGTCCACCAACCATAGGAATTAAATGTTCGAAAAGTTACACTGTCTACAGATAAAACTAAGTATGGTGTTCGCCTAAGGGCAGAACCGGATCACATGGTCTTGGGGAAGCGCCTAAAGGGAGCCTTCAAGACGGTGATGGCATGCATCAAGCAGCTGAGCAGTGAGGAGCTGGAGCAGTTTCAGAAGAGTGGTGTGTATTTCCTCCAGCGGGGCACTCCTCAGCCTGGTGGGGTCTTACTCTTAGATATTTACTGTCACAGCCTTTTCTTAAAAGCCTTTCTGGTCAGAAAAATGTTTATTATGAATAATTCTGAAACTTTAGAAATAATTAAAGAAGATAATAATAATGACCCATCCCCATCCATTTAATATACTTTGAGTGCCCACTCTCTGCTGTTAGGTGCTGGGGCACTGTTAAAATCCTGATTTATTTCCTTCTACTTACATATATAGTCATATAATTAACATTACAAAATAGCGATCACACTATAATTTCATGTTTTTCACTCATTTTTACATTTTATGTTTTTATTCACTTTTTTATTTTGTATTTTTAATTTACATTATAAACATTTCTGTGTGTTAATCTTTAAACTACTATTTCAACAACTGCATAATTTGCCTTCATATGGATACCTGATAATGTTTTTAACCAGTCTTTTATTGTTGGTGCTTTCTGTTGTTTCCATTCTTTTAATATTATATATAATATTTCAGTGAATGTTTTCACATGTAAATATTTTATAGAATTGATTCCTTTTGGCTAGATTGCTAGATAGAAATTATTGAATCAGATGGGTAGCCCTTAGGTTACCATTGAATTTTATAAATGCTTATGTACCCTAGAAAATCTTCCTTAGTGCAACAGAGAACAGAGCCCTCGGAGGCTTCGTTACCAGCCAGTGACATAAACTGTCACTGTTGTCAAATGTTGCTAGTGGAGAAAACCAGATGATTACTTTTAGAGGTGTCACAATGAAGACGAAAATATTCCAATTAATAAATAAAAAGATTAAAGTGTTGTTGGAGAAGGGGATCTAATATTGAGGTTTGGAGCTTTCTGTGAAAGAGAACTGGATCAGAGCTTATCACAGTTTCTCTAAAATATCTAGAATCCATATTTTGGTCTCTTAATTGGGCAAGACTGGATTTGTTCATTCAGCAAAAATTTTTTAAAGCCCTTCTGTTTGGCTGGTCCTGGGAACATAGAATTTAATAAGACTAACATTGTCCTCATGGGGCTTGAAGATACATGGAAATAATCATAGTTTTGATAAGTGCTCTGAAGGAAACGTGCAGGACAATGTGAGGAGGTCAGGAAAGGGGACTCAGTCCTGCCCCATCTCCCTTAGGGCACTCCCTCCATGTGCCTGCCCAGGAGTTCTCAGCTCCGTCATGATTAGAATTATACTTGGTCTTACTGTGGCTGCTTGACATCCTGCAGCTCTCCTAGGGCACAGGTGTTTGAGTATTAGGGCTCCCTCTGAAGCTGAAAACCGTAAGTACGGAGGTGACATAAGGAGACATTTAAAGACTCCAGTCAGATGAGTGGTTATGGAAATTGGGGAAAATGTCCCTAATTTTCCCCCAAATTGTTAGATAAAATTTATCAAGCATAAGAGACTAGCAAGTAAAAGCTGAGTCATAACTAATTTAATATGATATATTAAATTAATAAAATTTTTTATCAATCTTCAAGTCACAAATTTAAGTTGGTTCACCAAGTGGCGAAAATATCAAAAATTCCTGAAATAAACCTTATTTGAAACCAAAAAAAGTGCAGTTTTTAAACTGTACTTTCTGAATAGACTGTTCTGCACTGATGGAAAGCAAAATAGTTTTTCAGAACACAGTGACATGAGGTGAGAATGACAACCCAATGCTCAGAGAGCAAGAACGTCATTGTGGGTGATCTCAGCGCACTTCCTGAAGGGGGGACTTGCCTGCCTCAGCTGTTTATACATTCTGCCTGCTGTGGACGGGCGTGAAACTCAGAATTTCACACTCTTCACCTCATTTCACCCACCACACTGCACCTGCTCATAGTAATTGAAGCAGGTCCTACCATCAGTGAGTGCTGGGCCTAAGTCTAATTGGACTCTGCAGACATCACGATGCTCTGTATTTACGGAGGGGCTTCATGGCCTCCTGACATGTATCTTCCGACCTGGGAGCTTATATATACAGTAGACATTGGTGGTGACCTAGTTGTCCTCGAGGCAGCATGGTGCACTGTAAAGATTTGTTACATCCTTGCTGACAACAAGGACGTGTATCAGGAGGACGTGGTATCTTGAAGCCTCTTTGATTTAATGCCGGGAAGTTTCTATGTGCTCATAGCAAGATGTGCTCATAGCAAGATGGCTGGAGGAGTGGCGGGGACTGAGTAACAGTGGTAGTTGCTTCTCCACAGGAACCATTGTTGTGGGAGGCCATGAATTGCATGAGGAAGACATTCGTCTCATGTACACCTTTGATCAGGCGCCAGGTGGGACGGCGCAGTTTGAAGCACATTCGGATGCTCAGGTATTTTTCTGTTCCCTAGAACATTTCTTTACCACATGATAAGAACATAGAGGAGAAAGTATTTAGTTGTGCCTTTCCTGACAGTGTTGACGGCTTGTCTTAGGGCAAAATAAACCAGTTATTCATTTCAGATTGGCTTGTTAAACTCCTCTATTAGATGCTCTTTAGATAGGCATTTCTTTAACCAGTGCATAAATAGACATTTTGTGATTTCCACATACAAGTAATTGTCATAAGTATTGGGTTGTACAAAAATGAGTAAGATGTAATCCCACCCTTTAAGGAATAAGTCAGTCATGGAGACAGGAAAGTAAGCCAGTTATTGAGGCCTGATAAGTTATCTTGCAGAAATAAGTACAGAAGAGCTCCTCTTCGAAGTCTGGGCTAGAGGTGGGGCTGGTTAGGTAACCTTCCTGAAGAGGGTACACAGGCAGTTTGGGATTCTGGGATGAGCATTTTTTTATTGCGATGGATCTTTTTAGTCCTGACCAGCCTTCTCCAGGCAGACATGTTGTAAGACCTCCAGTGTGGGAATAGGGGGCTTGGTGCCTACCATCCCACATGCAGGGGAGAGTAGGGGTACCTTGTATGCAGAGGCCAGCCTCCTCAGGCCTTTGCACAGGGGCTTGAATTAGATGTAGACAGAACTGCATGTGGGCAGACTGGTACGGAGCCGGAGGTGAGGAAGCGAGGAAAGAAGGAAGGGTGCAGGGTGATTTAAACATTGAGAGGGTGCAGTTCTTCCTGAGTACAGCCAGTGTGAAGGAGGGCCTGAAGAAGTGGTCTATACCGAAGGGAGTGTATCTCGATGCTTCTGAGTTTCTTGACATGGTTTGTATGTTGGTGGCGGTTGTTGCCCTGCCCTGATTCATCATCCATTCGCAGTTCTACTTGCTACATCTTCAAGAAGTTTAACTTCTCTGATTGAGCTTCTTCAAAGGTAAGTGGAGGTGGTGCCTAATGTACAGTACATTCCCCTCTGTCATAGGAGTAACACTCATTATTAGCACATCATCACCGACAACCTTCAGAACAGATGAGACAGGAAAGTATACAAAGCTGACAAGACGATGGCCATTTAAACTCAATCATGTAAAAAGTACTTTGTTCCATTGTAGAAATTCTCTTGAATCACACTTATAAACCAAAGGATAAAAAGAGGTCATGGTTTAAGAAAATAACAGATGGCTGCTTGGAGGCCTTCAGTCCATCCATGTGGTGGAGTTGTTGTGAGAAGTTGTGTTGCTGTTAGGGCTTCATGACTGTTGAGCTTATGTATCAGAAGAGTTGGTATTATTTATTAGATAGACAAACAGCAGAGTTACATGAGAGACTAACAAAGCTAGTCTCGGGATCTCCTATGAGAAGCATCCTGAGGAAGGAAAGGAAGCTGTGCCTCTCTCCAGAGAGGAAGAAATCCGTGCTTACAAACAAGGACCCGAACTGTGAAGAAACTACATTAATAATGTCCTTTGTGTAAAAATAATGCTGCGTATTAGACTTGCCAGAATTTAGTTTTAAATAGCATTTCACTGAGTTCGAAAGAACCATTTGGTTCATGGCACGGTACGCTCTGTTCATTCCTACAGACTTTGGTTCTCTTAGATGTCAGCCCTGACCAGTCGATGGTAGATGAAGGGATGGCTCGGGAAGTCATCAATCGCATCCAGAAACTTCGCAAAAAGGTTTGTCAGATTAAGAACAAGATACTGTTTTGGAGTTTCGTTTGGTTTTTTTGTTTGTTTGTTTTGGTTGTTGGGAAGCATCGGAGAGGTAGGTAATATAAACAATAGTAATAGATTAATGATAATTAGTTACTAATCTATAGTCCATTCAGATTGTACTCTGTAGGACAGTTGGGCCCCTTCCCCTCCCTACTTGTTCACTCCCCAGCTGGACATGGCTCTTTTGTTTCTCTGACCAGGAGCTTTCAAGCAACCTGTGCCCCTTGTCTTCCGCTTGCAGTTCTCTGGGGCTTCCACAGAATCATCTGAGTCAGTAGCCATCCTGACTGGTGCATAAAGGCATCAGAGAGTACTGGGTTTCCCTGAAGAGAGCAGAGGTGCAGTCAGGTCAGCATGGAAGGGCTTCTAGCTCCGTGGAGAGATTGTTGGATCTGGAGAGAGAGCTGGCTCTTCTTTATGTGGGAGCTGAGGGCCAGGGCAGGCACCCAGAACCCATTGCCTGCCCCTACCACATAAGAGTGGCAGGAGGCTTGTGCCCCAAGGAGGGCTCCCACCAGCCCTCCAGAGGCCGTGTTTGAGGTCTGCAGCTCAGGGTCTGAAGAGGCCACTTCCAGTGGATACACAGGCTGCTTGTGAGCTCTGTCTTAGTTCAGAGCTTCATGAGTGGGCTCTTGCTGTGTCACTCCTTTGTTTCAGAGAAGGACTGGGCAGGAAACTGTACCTTCCATAATGATTCAGCATGGGGTTGTCACCCCTTGTTCAGTGGCACCTTACATTTTGATTAACAAAGTACTTCCCTTTTTAAATTTTCTGTATGTGCTTTCAGTGCAATCTGGTTCCAACTGATGAAATTACAGTTTATTACACAGCAAAGTCTGAAGGAAAGTATCTAAATACCATTATCGAAAGCCACACGGAGTTCATATGTGCTACCATAAAGGCTCCCTTGAAACCATATCCAGTTCCTCCATCAGATAAAATCCTTATTCAAGATAAAATGCAGGTGAGTTCTGAGTTCTGTTGAGCTATTAAGACATTTAATATTAATTAGACTTTATGTTAAGATTGTTTAGTCACATCTTGAGAGTCTGTCACCTCAGGAGCGACTGATACAGGGTTCAGTCCTGAAGTGTTGCTCCAGATGGTGGTCAGCAGGGTCAAAGAGACGATGTCCAGAATAGGAGACAGGGTGGGACAGTAGAGCTTTTCTCATGCTGTTCTCATGGGGAAGGTCGCCAGGAAGTACATAAGAACTGTCGGGAGATTGAATGGCTATATGGGCCTGTTGCATCTAAAACTAGAAAACTCAATATTGTGGATTCTGGAAATTATTGTTAAAGTACATGGCAGTTGACTTGGAAAGCAGTTAATTTTTATGGTAGTAGGTTATACATAAAATTAAAATTTCATTTTTTATTGGTACATTTTAGATGTAACTGGAA